>NW_022990121.1:85000-140000 GCF_902827175.1 Gymnodraco acuticeps | reverse complement strand
CTCCGAAAGAGAAGCCCACGTGTCCAAAGTCACCCATGGCAACTGAATGCATCTTTTTTTAGGGTCAGAACCTGAACACATCTCTAAAAACAGCAGCTGTTTTTAGCTGGGTTTCTGCCTGCTGCATATCCGTGAGACACAAGGCATGCTGGGAAGTGTTGGAGGATGAAGAGGATGAAGAAGGGAAGAGAAGAAGGGGAATTACAGAGGGGCCAACAGAGGGATATTGAGTCATGAGGTTGACGTCCACCCGTGGGAACGAGGGAGGACAGAAGGAGGAAAGAGGGGAGGAGGGGAGTTAGTGAGAGAAAAAGAGGGGAGGTAAAGCCTTTTTTCTTAATCAACCATTTGGTTTTCATAACAGGATTTGGACGGGAACCGTGGAGTGAGACATTCCCTTCTTTAGACTGAAGGAAGGAGAAAAACAGATTGTGATGTTTGATGCTCTTACTGTGAAAATAATGATGTACTTCATTCATTTCAAAGTAAAAGCACCACTTTGGTCTCTTCTACTTAACTAAAAACTAAAACTAGGTCAGAACAAATCGAAGTATTCTTGAAAAAAGCTTTGTGCAACATTTAGGTAACATATAAAATAGGAGGAAACTTTAAGGGCACTTTCCAGATGTATCACTCCCAAAAAAGTGTTTTTAAAAGATTAAAATCAGAGAAGCTGTCTTTTTTATTCAGTACATTCTTGTCAAATGTTGTTACCCACAATGCAGCTCACTGCCCAAAGTTTATATTAATAAAGTAACAAAATAAAGCAGAAAATGGTCCCAAAACTCATGTTAGACCATGCCCACAATTGGTGATGTCACAGCATCGCCCTTGACAGCGAAAGGAAACACCTGCTGTGACATCACTGATTGGTCGTTGTCCAAAAAGAGAAATCTTCCCAAAACCCCCAGACACCTGCTTTCAATGTAACAATGCCAAAGGATCACTCTTTCACTGTGTGTGGGAATGTAATGTGGTCAATCGTTTTTGGATGGAGGCTCTTAACATGATTAGATAACACAACTGAAAATCCCAAGTCAGCCAAAGTTGTGCATCCTGGGTATTTATCCAAAAGACTTGTTTCTAAGAAGAGTGAGCGTGCACTTATAGACTTGTGTCTTTTACAAGCAAAGAGGGCAATAGCTATAGAATGGAAACATTTGAACAAACCTAGTATTAATATATTAAGGATCTGTCAGCATGTGTCGCTTTAGAAAAACTAACATACATTACTAAAGTAAAGCTGGCAGTTTTCGAAAATATCTGGGGGAGCTTCATGGAGTTTCTGGAAAATAATGTTAATGATTAATAACACCAAAGACCGGGGCGGGGAAGGGGGCAACGGGAATACGATTCTAAAGTGTAGTCGCCCACGTCATATTCTTTCAGATGTTTGTCCTGTATCATCCATTATACTGACCTAGGCTGTACCCGAATATCCGAATATTCGTTCGTTGGAGTACTATTCGGGTTTCAATTTCATCATTCGGATATTCGTTTTATTTTGTATTTATTGAAATCTCCAATATCAACGTAAGAGCTTGTGCCTCTTCGGGGGGTGCTAACACTTAACCATAAACGTTATCGTTTACTTTCTCTGTCTTTATATGTAGATATTACTTTTTCTCCGTTAATCTCTGTCACGTTGTTTCCATAGCAACAACAACTTCCTGTCAACAGCGCTAACTCTCCTTCAAAATAAAAGCATGTCCATACAAAATAGGAAGCCAAGCCAAATTACACTTAAGACATATACAACTGCAACGAAAGTAACACACACAATGCGATATCCTTTTCAATTTCAAAGAACACAAATTGGGTTATATACAATAACAAAATACTATAAAACAACAATACTGAAGAATAACTAAATGAATGCCGTGAATAAACCGAAATACACGTGTTGAAGCGGTTCGCTGCCGATTAGTACTTGTTCGTTATTGTATGTATACGTAATGTCCGTTATTGTATTATTTCACACACAGTGACGTCACGAGCTACCCACAATGCAACACGCGCCATATATATATATATAAATACGCCATTTTCCTGGAGGTGCTAATATCCTGGAAGAGCAAATATAAACAGCTAGCTAATGTAGCCAGGCAGAGCGCACTAGGTTTTTTTTCTGAATTAACGACCGAAGAAATCGCTGCATGTCTTCGGATTACATCTCTGGACTTGAGGGGTGTGCTCTAGGTCGTTACCAGCGTAAACTAGAGCTGTGTGGGTTGTTACAGACTGCCTGCAGATGTATGGGAAAAACGACAGTGGCCTTCGTCGATTTTGGCAGCATCTACGTCTAATTTCTGGAAACACCAGGTGAATACCCCACTTGACTCAATAATATTATCATGCCATTGCATATATGTGGTATTTTAGAGTTGACTAGATATTGATTAAGGCAATAGACTATGATATTCAGTACAGGAAGCTTAGCAACACCTAGACGGTGTACGGCTGCTTGCACCTCGCGTAAAACGGCGGATACCGGCAGTACGGTGTCGCCCTCGGCCCAATACCCGTATGTGTGTGTGAAAGAATGTATGCGTAATGTCCGTTATTGTATGTATGTGTAACGTTCATATTTGAAAACTTCAATCCAAATATTGTAATAAAAAAAATTCAAACAGAAATCTGCTTATAGTCTTAAACCACAGAGAGAAGCTTTTTAAAACCTCAACTGGTAATATCAAGCTTGTGCAAAATCAGCCTTTAAAATCAGATTTGGATCACAGGAAGAATGTGGTTTCCCAGAGAATAAGTTGGAAAAAAGGCATCGAAAAGAAAAACACTTTGGTTCCCACTCGCATACTTGGGATGCTCCTGCTCCGGGAGAAAGAGGCAGGAAATAAAAAACCCAGTGTGCGGAGCGGAGAGGGAGAAGAGGTACAATAAGATGGCTTAAAAATAGAGCAATGGCTGAATTCTAAGAAATATTTATACAATGGAAAGAACTACTTATATGCTACGATTACAGAGGGAACATTTTAAAGAAAGATGGACACCATTGGTGGAGGTAATAGGAGGAAACGGGGATTCATAATGGATGGATTATAAAGGAACTGGACTGTGTGACACCCCAAAATAATATGATATGGCTTCTTTTATATATATATATATATATTCTGGTAAATCGACATTTTAGTATTTAGTATATTGGACTGTATTATTGTAATATGTAGGATGACCTTATATATAACCCATCCTTTATTTGTATTTATGTTATACCTGTGTTATTTACTTTCTCAGTGTTATTATTGATTTGATTTCTATACGTTTTGTTTTTCATATTCTCAATTTCTTGGATTTGAGACCTTCTACATGTTGTGAGCCTTTGGTAAAGAAACTGTTCATCTTAATTGGAGGAGGTGTCAAGTTCAGCTCCTCCTGAGCAGAGATGGTAAAAGTACACACATCCTTTACTCAAGCAGAAGCACAGATACTCATGTTTAAAAATACTCTGGTAAAAGTAGAAGTACTGACTAAACCTCTTGTGTTCAACATGTAAGAAGTAGAAAGTACAGGTATTTGTGTTCAACATGTGAGAAGTAGAAAGTACAGGTATTTGTGTTCAACATGTAAGAAGTAGAAAGTACAGGTATTTGTGTTCAACATGTGAGAAGTAGAAAGTACAGGTATTTGGGTTCAACATGTGAGAAGTAGAAAGTACAGGTATTTGAGTTCAACATGTAAGAAGTAGAAAGTACAGGTATTTGGGTTCAACATGTAAGAAGTAGAAAGTACAGGTATTTGTGTTCAACATGTCAGAAGTAGAAAGTACAGGTATTTGTGTTCAACATGTAAGAAGTAGAAAGTACAGGTATTTGTGTTCAAAATGTAAGAAGTAGAAAGTACAGGTATTTGAGTTCAACATGTAAGAAGTAGAAAGTACAGGTATTTGGGTTCAACATGTAAGAAGTAGAAAGTACAGGTATTTGTGTTCAACATGTCAGAAGTAGAAAGTACAGGTATTTGTGTTCAACATGTAAGAAGTAGAAAGTACAGGTATTTGTGTTCAACATGTAAGAAGTAGAAAGTACAGGTATTTGAGTTCAACATGTAAGAAGTAGAAAGTTCAGGTATTTGGGTTCAACATGTGAGAAGTAGAAAGTACAGGTATTTGTGTTCAACATGTAAGAAGTAGAAAGTACAGGTATTTGTGTTCAACATGTAAGAAGTAGAAAGTACAGGTATTAGTGTTCAACATGTAAGAAGTAGAAAGTACAGGTATTTGAGTTCAACATGTAAGAAGTAGAAAGTACAGGTATTTGTGTTCAACATGTAAGAAGTAGAAAGTACAGGTATTTGAGTTCAACATGTAAGAAGTAGAAAGTACAGGTATTTGAGTTCAACATGTAAGAAGTAGAAAGTACAGGTATTTGTGTTCAACATGTAAGAAGTAGAAAGTACAGGTATTTGGGTTCAACATGTGAGAAGTAGAAAGTACAGGTATTTGGGTTCAACATGTGAGAAGTAGAAAGTACAGGTATTTGTGTTCAACATGTAAGAAGTAGAAAGTACAGGTATTTGTGTTCAACATGTAAGAAGTAGAAAGTACAGGTATTTGAGTTCAACATGTAAGAAGTAGAAAGTACAGGTATTTGTGTTCAACATGTGAGAAGTAGAAAGTACAGGTATTTGTGTTCAACATGTAAGAAGTAGAAAGTACAGGTATTTGGGTTCAACATGTAAGAAGTAGAAAGTACAGGTATTTGGGTTCAACATGTGAGAAGTAGAAAGTACAGGTATTTGGGTTCAACATGTGAGAAGTAGAAAGTACAGGTATTTGTGTTCAACATGTAAGAAGTAGAAAGTACAGGTATTTGGGTTCAACATGTAAGAAGTAGAAAGTACAGGTATTTGGGTTCAACATGTGAGAAGTAGAAAGTACAGGTATTTGGGTTCAACATGTGAGAAGTAGAAAGTACAGGTATTTGTGTTCAACATGTAAGAAGTAGAAAGTACAGGTATTTGGGTTCAACATGTGAGAAGTAGAAAGTACAGGTATTTGACAGGTATTTGAGTTCAACATGTAAGAAGTAGAAAGTACAGGTATTTGGGTTCAACATGTGAGAAGTAGAAAGTACAGGTATTTGACAGGTATTTGAGTTCAACATGTAAGAAGTAGAAAGTACAGGTATTTAGGTTCAACATGTAAGAAGTAGAAAGTACAGGTATTTGTGTTCAACATGTAAGAAGTAGAAAGTACAGGTATTTGTGTTCAACATGTAAGAAGTAGAAAGTACAGGTATTTGAGTTCAACATGTAAGAAGTAGAAAGTACAGGTATTTGTGTTCAACATGTAAGAAGTAGAAAGTACAGGTATTTGTGTTCAACATGTAAGAAGTAGAAAGTACAGGTATTTGAGTTCAACATGTAAGAAGTAGAAAGTACAGGTATTTGAGTTCAACATGTAAGAAGTAGAAAGTACAGGTATTTGAGTTCAAAATGTAAGAAGTAGAAAGTTCAGGTATTTGGGTTCAAAATATAAGAAGTCAAAGTCGTCAGAAAAATAAGTAGTGGAGTAAAGTACTGATACCAGAAACATGTTCTTAAGTACAGTAACAAAGTATTTGTACTCCACTATTTCCCACCCCTGCTCCTGAGTGACAGCTTCAGTGGAAATTGGACACGTGAAAACTTGCGATATCAGTCTCGCAGATCGACTTCCTCTTCCTCTTCCTCTGAGACTCTTCCTCTTCACCCCTAACCCTATAACGAGATCCGACACCTGAACAAACTCATGGTGGAAAAAACCCTCATGGAGGCCCGAACATGTGTTTCAGAAACGCCTTACGCAGTTCTTGTTTTGGCAGGTGGGGGGGGGGGGATTGTCCTCGGCCGTTATAGGAGGGAAAAACACTTTTTTCCACAAATGAGGGAAAAGAATGTGATTTTTTTTTCTCATCATTACCGATTCAAACCATGACCAGTGAAAAATGAAAACAGTTTCCTGGCTGAAACCGCAGAAACCCGACATTATGCAATGGAGACCGGGTAAAACATGTTTATACCAGTATAGTAAAGTAGTATTTATAGAATAGTAGCAGTTGGAAACTGAACAAGCTAAATGGAAGATGGCCACCATTGAAGGCTATAGCGCCACTTTTGTTGCACCGTTATTATTTAACATTTATTTTATATCATTTTATTTATTTAAATGTTATTTATTTAAAAAAATATATTGAATTTATTTCAATCTATTTCTTGTTGTATTTGTAAAATAGTTTGGCTAATATGTCTGTTATTGTAGAGTCAATTTGATGCCTACACTGTTGAATTAAAAGGTATCACTTAATAGCATTATATTCCAAATTAAATCCAAGACAATTAGGATTTCCAAGGTGTTAATCCCTTACTGTATGCATTATATTGTTATATTTAGAAGAAAAATATAAAAACAAGCAATATATGCATTAATAAAGTTATATGTGTCATTGCATCTCTCCATCAGTTTGACCCTTTTCATGCACTGTGCCACCAAGAAATGCAACATCAAACTCACGTCAGCTGCTCATTTCATGCTTCACAAACATGTCAGCAAATATATGTATAGATGGCAAGCTGTGAGGGTCAAAAAGACTCTCAGTTGCCTCAAAGCAACAGTGTGGAAACTCAAATTCAGAGGAACGTGGATGAAACTGCAGAGCTAAGATATTTAAATCACGCAGCAGAGAAAGAAAACAAAATGTTTATACCTTGTTGTTGTTGTTGTTGTATCATTGTTTTTTACATATTTGCTTAGACCAGGGGTCTGCAACCTTTTTGACCAAAAGAGCCATTTTGCTCCTTTTTTTAAATGATATCAGACAAAAACTACAGTTTTTTTGCATTTATTAGGCTATTTATTACATGATATAAAACTGTTAACCTCTAATAAGAAACAAAGAAATCTTATAAGGAGAATTAAAAATAATACACAGGCCTACTTTAAAATAAATTAAACACAGCACTTGGGGAGTCCTCTGCACATTTGAAGGAAAACAAATATTATTAAAATGGGCCCACTTTGAAATAAATAAAACATATAGCTGCACCCTAAAAAGAGTTAAAGGTAGGGTAGGTAAGAATGGAGAAAGCAGCTCGAGTGCGCTAGAATTTGAAAATACACAACCGGAAAAAATCTGCCTCTTCCTTCAGACTTCCTTAAGTCCCTCCTCCAACACACACGGACGCGCACATGACCAATGAGGGCACGAGATAAGTTTGTGCACAGATGGAAGGCTGACAGGCAGGTAGGCCATCCAGTTACTTTAGCCGGGCCGGCTCAGATGATTGATCGTGCTTTTTACAGCGCTACGGCTTCCAGAGATACATGTTTGTATGTATTTATTGTCAAAGCATTTAATATATTCATTGCTATCGGGACGTTAAGAGCATTCCATGGAATATAACAAAAAGTGTTTTCTGAAATAAATTACATACCCCATTGAATTATGTCTGAAGATCGTCAGCTGTCTTCCTCTCCCTTGTTGTTCCTCGATACGTAAAGGCTGCACCACCGTTGACAACTTCTCTCTACATATCAAACATACCGGTAAACCAGCATCGTTTGCTGTGAAAGCAGATAACTGTCCACACAGAATTAAATCCTGTGTTCCTCCGGTACTTTTCTTTGATTTATCCATAGTTCGCTCATCGAGCCGGGGGTCAGGTTATTCGCCTCCAAGAAAAGGCGCTCGCGCGGGACCGTAGCAGGATGTGACGCATATTTTAGTTGACCTAATTAAAACCGTTTTGTTTTTTATTTATGTGTCACAGTATCACCTCAAAATACAAGATACGAAACATTTTCAACCATGCAACAAAATATAAATAGTCCTACAAATACTTTTATTCTATTTCCTTCTTATTTTTGTCTAAGCTCAAGGGAGCCAGAGCAGAGGGCTTAAAGGGCCGCATGCGGGCCGCGGGTTGCCGACCCCTGGCTTAGACAGTAGGAGGCAAGAAAGAGAGGAAGATGATGATGATGATGATGATGATGATGATGATGATGATGATGATGATGATGATCAGGGAAGGCTCTATTGATTATTTAGCATGTGCTTCTGCCCACATGTTAGTGATACAGTCAAAACCCACACAGAATTTAGAAAGAACAGAAAGACACACAGGCCAACACACACACACACACACACACACACACACACACACACACACACTGCTGACAGCCTCACACACTCTTGTTCACAGTCAGCTTTCCACTTGTGTGCATAGTTTGCATACTTAAAACAGGACTGCAAATAAAAATCTCCCATCATGCATCTGGGCAGCATCACCTGAGCTGTTGTCAGGTAGATGTTGACACTAATGAGCTCAACAGCAAGCAAATCCATTCGAAACACACAGTATTGTTGTGTATTTACACACTATTGAACAGTATTGATTTGCATTGTAATGACATATTGTATCGCAGGTTTATTTTAGATTATAGATTGTTATTGTGAGACTGAGGCGTTTTGAAAAGCTTGAAACAATGACTCTGCTGTGGACTACGTGGTGACCCGCGCACACAAAATCACACGTCTAAAACCACCTTAAAGTAAACATCCATTCAAACCGTCTGTCAGAAAAACCACAAGCTTCTGATTTAGTGGAGGTTTCTCTGAGGAGAGCTCTGAGAACTCTGGGATGGACGAGTGTGCCAGAAACGCCTGCTGTGAAGACTGGCTTGGATTGCACATGCATGAAAATATACAGTGAGACCTTCAATTCTGCAACTGGCCGGTGCACTGACTTCATTTAAGAAGCAACACTTGAATTAAACAGGAAATACTTCATTGTACAACAAGAGGCAATCCTTAGTCGTAAAATGGAGGCGTGAGGCGCAGTGGGTTGTGCGTCGGTGTTCGGACCAGGGGGTCACAGGTTCAAACCCCACTGCAGTCAGCATGTCGTTGTGTCCCTGAGACACTCCACCCCAAATTGCTCCTGTGGGGATTGCCCACAGTATTGAGTGTGTAAGTCGCTTTGGATAAAAGTGTCTAACAAGTGACATGTAATTTAATGTAAAATACAAAATATGAGGACAAACAAATTTGCAAAATCTGCAGTTTTAAGATGATTTTAAAGATGATATCGACCCTAAATCCCAAATTAATTCTGACATTTCTTACCCCAACATGACTCTTACAGTTAAAGAAAGAGCTCAGACTTAAAGAGCATTTCCTGTCATGTTTAAGGACTCGTGAAAATATTCTTACTTTGAATAATTACTTGTGTCTTATACGCATTTTCTCAGGGAAAAAAAGCTTCGATTGCATCAAATCCAGAAACTGTGAATATGCAAATCATTTTCATTTTGAAACAGCTGCACACAAGATGTCTCAGTCTCAGTGTTTAAACTGAGATTTAATGGAGCACACTTCAGACAAGACTGTGGAAACAAGACTGCTATACTGCAAAAACCATTCAAACATCCAAGTGGAGTAACAAAAAGTCAGCCACATTTCTCACCAGAGGCTTTAAGTTCATCATCATCTTGAATCTGAATTACCTTCTCACTTAAACTCCAAAACTGTGCGATTAAATCCTCAGATATTAAAGAAAATACTTTATAGTTGCATCACAGAAGGAGGTGACCTTGAAGAGGTGACAGGTAGAGAGAACACTCTGAAACACGTATAACATCTCTGCGTTCACACACAGCTCACATTCCTCCACACACCCACATCGTGCTGCCTTCAGGAGCAGCTTGTAAACCTGCTCCTCCACTAAGCAAAGCCACAGAAAGCCACTGTCACAAAAAGTGTACTTGTCAGCAAAATATGAAAGACTTAATTCATCCTATTTTGCCCCAAAAATGTGAAACTCCAAGACAGACACACCAGAAAATCTAATTATTACACTACTTGTTGACACGCATAGGCTGCACCCATTGAACGTCACAGATTGTCAATTAATTAGTCACCTTTTCAAGCAGGGTTGAATCTCTTTTCTGGATCTTTTTTTACTCTCAGATTTCCTGCAGCCACTGAACGTATCAGGGCACATCTCCACCAGCTGACAATAACAAACCCTCCAATAATAAACCTCTTACTCACAGCCTGGACAGATCTCAGCAGTGACCGCTCACTGTTTGCACTCATGAGTCATGGACAGTAAGAAAAACACAGAAAGGCAGGAATTTGGACGGGTGCGCTCGATTAGTCCGGACCATAATTCATCAACATGTTTCTATAGAAGTCAACGGAGAAACTCTTCAGACTTGAACAGTATTCATGCACCTTCACCTGCTTTCTGCTCCTTCATACTTTCACTCAGAAACTCAGCAAACAGGAATTACATCCATAGTTTAATTTCCTCTTACCTCTTGTGGAGGCTTGCTGATGGGGAGTCATGGTCAAAGGTGGGAAGTAACTTTACTCATACTGTAAAATACTTTCCATTTGTTGCTACTGTACTTCTACTCCTCAGTTCAGAGGTAAATGGTGTACTTTTACTCCACTACATGTATTTAAATACCTTTAGTTACTTCACAGATCTGGATGAATGATGTGAAATCTAATCAAGTGTTGAATCAGACTTTAGTTCCACCTGGAGTAAATCCACAAGCTACCCTGCAGTATACAAAGTCATTCAGACTAGCTGCTCCTTTACCAGCTTTGAGAACACTTTCATGATCAATCATTATAAAACATATCATGTATATTATTCTGAAATGGACCAATCTGCACAACGACTACTTTTACTGTCGCTACTTTCACTATATTTTGATGAGAATACTTTTCTTCACTTGAGGAACATTTTGAATGCAGGACTTTTACTGTAACAGAGTATTCCTACACTCTGGTACTTCTGCTTTTACTCAAGAAGGTCTGAGTACTTATACTTTTACTCAAGTACAAGATCTGAGTACTTCTACTTTTACTCAAGCACAAGATCTGAGTACTTCTACTTTTACTCAAGCACAAGACCTGAGTACTTCTACTTTTACTCAAGTACAAGATCTGAGTACTTCTACTTTTACTCAAGTACAATATCTGAGTACTTCTACTTTTACTAACGCAAGTACAACACCTGAGTACTTCTACTTTTACTCAATAAGACCTGAGTACTTCTACTTTTACTAACTCAAGTACACCACCTGAGTACTCCTCCCCAGAAACACAGGAAAGCAGGAATTTGGTTCTGACATCAGAAACGTTGAAGCATGTAAAGTGACTCCAGGTGTGTTTTTTCATTTCCTCTCACCTCTCAGTGGCGGAGGCTTGCTGAGCAGCTCGGTGACGCGCCTCTGCACCCGGGCCACTCTGCCCTCCAGCCTCGCGGACCGGTGGCACGCGGACACCAGCTCGCCCTCCAGCTCCTCCAGGATGCCCACGGAGTGCCGGGACAGATCCGAGAGCTGCCGGAGCACCGAGCACATAGTGAAGCCGCAAACATCCGCCAAGTCCCCGAAAACCTCCTCCTGCAGGCGGGGACGCGCGGAGAGCTTGCACACATCCTTGGGAAGTATCGTCCGCTTGCAGAAAGGCATGATTTACTCCCAAAAACAAACTCCGCAGGTTGTCAAGTTATATTCCGGTGACCCTTCTCCCTCCGGTTAGCGCACAGCTGCATGCTCCGGGACCTCCGAGGGGGGGGCGGTGGCTGGAGACGTTTGGAGAGAGTTGCGCGTCGTGCGCACTCATTGTTTTTGACTGCGAGCGAGCTCTTTTCTCTCTCTTGGTGGAGAGGATACACTCAGCTGCTGGGGAGACTGCTGTGAAGACAGCCAGGGTGTAACGAGCAAAACATCCGGTTGAAATGTACAAAATAAAAGCCTGAAAAGTTAGAATCAGAATCGGTTTTATTACCAAGGTTTACATATAAGAGGAATTTGCTTTGCTGTAAATTGTGCATACAAACACTAAGGTAGTAGAATACTCTTGTTTTAAATAAAGGAGCAAAAAATGGTTCTATTATAAAAACTTTTATAAAAACTATTTTAAAAACTAGTTTAGCAAATAAAAAATAAATTACATTTTTACACAAAATAAAAGTTTCTTACGATTTACAAGCATCCAAAGTTCCCAAAATTATTTAGCAATTTATCAAAAGACCATCTTTTTTTCATATATAGACTAAATAAGTTAGTTGGCTATATTGGTCATAGAAGCCAACAAAAGCCCAATATAATAAATGGGCTTTATATGAAAATACATCCTTCGACTAACATAATCTAAAAAAATATAACATTTTGTTTTATTCCATTGGCTTAAAATAATAGAATATATTTTAAATGTAGTCCTATTTGTGCAGGCTTTACCAATTGGCACTTATTTCTGGAAACAAAAGTAAACCTATCACTATATTTCCTATTATTTGGTATTAATGATTAATTATTGAACATTTGTACATCATTACATGACATGTCACTTGTTAGACGCTTTAATCCAAAGCGATTTACATACTCAATACTGTGGACAATCCCCACAGGGACACAACGACATGCTGACTGCAGCGGGGTTTGAACCTGTGCTCCCCTGATCCGAACACCAACGCACCAGACCACTGCGCCACAGGCCTGAAATCGTAACCGGGTGACAAATTATTTGGTGAGTCTGAGCTCCTATATCTTCCTCAAAACGTGCTTTTATTTTGAAAGTACTGAACTCAGCATCACTACTCATGTCTGCCGGCTTTACGCAGCGACACGGAGCGCAACAGTCCGGTGTTTCCCGAGGAAACCTGGAGGAGGGAGGAAGAGGAGAAGAGAGGTGAGGAGATGAAGAGGAGAGGAAAGTAGAAATGGAAGACGACAGATGAAGGTGAAGAATAAGAAGAGGTGAAAGAGGAGGAAGATATGGAGATGAAGAGGAGGAGAAGGGATGGATGAACTCTCCAGGAGTCATTCATGCACGACTGCGCGTAACTGTGCGTGTGTGTGTGTGTGCGTGGTGTGTGTGTGTGTGTGTGTGTGTGTGTGTGTGTGTGTGTGTGTGTGTGTGTGTGTGTGTGTGTGTGTGTGTGTGTGTGTGTGTGTGTGTGTGTGTGTGTGTGTGTGTGTGTGTGTGTGTGTGTGTGTGTGTGTGTGACAAATACAATGAGACCAAATACTTGTGTGTAGTTTAGTGTGTAGAGGATGACGAATGCTCACTCAAAGAGACAACAAAAGAACAAGTGCGAGAAGAACAAGAAGAAGACAGAACATCCCGAATCAGATGAAGTCAGGTCGATGTGCTTCAATGCATTACACACTTCACACCAGACAGGATTATACATCTTGTTCCTATTCCTACACATTTCTTTGTGGGATCAAGACAAAGTGAAAGCTCAGAGGCACTTGTCTGAGCACATAACAAGCCGCTCACTTAGCTCCTTGATACAAGCTTTCTTGTAGCTAAACTGCATCCTAACACCTGACATGTCATCGTTTTCACGTGCCACGAGGAAAACACAGTCACAAGATTAGATTTATAGTAGAATTCCTGCTCTCTTCCTGGTCCCTGAACGCACCCTCGCTCTGAGCCACATCTTGGTGGAGTGGATTCTTCTTCTTCCTCCCCACAAAGTGACAAGTGCACAGGGAAGAAAACACTACAGACGTGGTTAGCTTTAAGCAACACATCTCCGAGTTGTATTTCCTTTAGCTTCACCACCGTTTCCCCCAGCCAGCTGCTCACATCCTCGGCTGTAAATCTCACAATTTGTCCTCTGTTCACATCCTCTCATGAGAAATGACTCATGAATTGTATTCCCAAAAAGGAGATGTGAAGAAGGTACTTCCTCTGATTAGTTTAATAATATGTCTTCAGCTGGAGTTTTGAAGACATTTGAACCTGATGTTTCTGTGTCTATGCATTGCATGGTAGCTATTTAGCACCAATCATCCATCATTTGGTGATTTGAGGCACATCTTTGATTAACACCTGCTTGTTTTCCTGTAAAATGTGTTCAATTGTCAGGCTAACATTGGGAAAGTAAGGTATATGTATTTCCCATGTTATCATACCCATGGATTATGATTAATCATAGATTAGCAAATTTGGCATAGCAATTTTTTCAAGTTATGGATCCCTCGAGATCAGTGCTGGTGGTCCGTGAGCGCCCCCTAGTGGTCCGTGAGTATATTGGTAATATTTGAGATAAATACATTTAAGTTTTCCGCACTCTCGCAGGAATATCTCCGCAATAGAGCGAGCTTAAGTTTCACTTTCAATTGCATAATATAGCCCAGCGCAACACCTTCGTCACACATTTTGCCACCTGTTTGTACCATTTTCAGGCGATTTGTAATCTGTTCTAGAAAAACGATGTGTTTTTGGATATTTGTGGAGTTAGGTGGTCCGCGAGTGTTTTTTTATTGGTTAAGTGGTCCTTGCAGAGCCGGCCCGACCCATTAAGCGACATAAGCAGCCGCTTAGGGCCCCGCAGCCACTAAGGGGCCCCCTAGCAAAAAATAAATACATCTCAGTACACCGTCACCGTGATAAGTATGTTTAATTCAGGGTGTTAATATGCCTAGATTGCCTACTCTCAAAGTCATGTATTATATTATTGAGTCAATAATATAATACATTCACCGTGCTTTACCTGAACCTCATCATGACACTAGAGAGGACGGCAGGATTGTAATTTCCCGTGTTCAGTGAATGCAACAGAGGCAAGACACCAGACCAACCTGAGAGTTGAATGGAATAAACATCTGTCTTATTGGCTGACAGGTAACTATCCTGTGAGCTGTGACAATGTTTAAAATAAACTAAGCAAAGCATAAATTACAGCTACGTTGACGTTACTTTGAATCGCGGGGGTAAGCTAAACCGTTAGCAAGTAGCTATAGCTAGCCAGATATATTAAATAAACATTTCGTCATACAATCTAAATGTAATGTTTTTTAGCGTTACCTGGTGATTTCAAAGAAAGCTCTCTGGGAAATGTTGACTTACTGTTCGACATGAAGCTAGAAGCTACCTTACAGTAGACAGTTGATCCTGAGTCCTGTCAGTTAAAGTGTTTCATAGTTAGCTTAGCTAAGCATCAACCTAGCACTGAAATATATGGATGTTATGTGACAGTATTTCTGAGAAAAAGTCAGCTGAAATGGTGGCATAGTTGCTACTGCTTTAGGTGTCGACAGGATGTTTGAACGTATTGGCAGCAGTAAATGTGGCTGTTTGGCCACTGATGTTGCCATAACAACACCTGCATTTAAATGTTCAACCTCTTTTTGTGACAGATTTTTGCAAGAAATTATAATTTAAATGATATTCCTATTGACAGCTAGTTTCTATGTGAACATTATGAGATGGACAGCCAGAGAGAATAAATGAAAAACAGTTATGAAATACTATATGACAAAACAAGATTACAGTTTAAAAGGGGAGTGATTTGATTGCATTGATTGATTGATTTGTAAAATATCCATAAAGAAAAAAATCTGTTTAGAGTTCTGTTTCATATGGGTGTTGAGAGATGTATCCATAGATCTCTTAATTTAGCTCTCAAAGTGCACCAGATTGATGCTTTTAACTTTAATATTTAAAAAAAATCTTCCTGGGGGAGCAGGCCCCCGGACCCACCTAGAGGAGGTGAGGACCCCCTTAGAGGAGGTGAGAACCCCCCTAGAGTGAGAACCCCCCTAGAGGAGGTGAGGTCCACAGTGTTTACATGCTTATTTATACAATATGTGTGCTTATGCTAACATCAAAAGACAAAAGTTGGTTCCGTGTTGTGTGTAGTGAGAACACGCTAGAGTGAGGGGGGCCCCCAAGCCAAAGCTCGCTTAGGGACCCCAAAAGTCTAGGGCCGGCCCTGGGTCCTTGGTATGAAAAAGTTTGAGAAACACTGCTCGAGATGTTAAAGTGCTTTAAAAACACTAAAAACAGTTGTCTAGAGTTGTTTACAATCTGTGTTTATCTGCTCATAAGTAAGCTATGAAAGTTAGCACGTTAGCAAAGGAATCGCTTACTTTAACACCAACGTACTTGTGGATGCTATCAAATTTTAGCACAACGGTAGCAGGTGCTCTTTAAAAGTTATGAGGTAAATGTACACTTTCGAAACTACAAAAACAAACCCTGGTTCAGGTTAAAAAGTCCAAGAAAATGTGCATTACATCACTGTGTTGTAGCACTTTCAGATGACTCAATGTTTATGCCGCAATTACAGGTCAAGACGAGGTCACCGATTGGCTGAGAGGTGAATTGATCCTTTTGTTCAGGATATGTTTTTCTTTTTAGAACAACAGATATGGATTGGGACTTTAAACAACCTGAAGCAAACAGTATCTGCTGAGCTCATTCGTTCAGGGTTCAGGAGCTAATTCGTTCAGGGTTCAGGAGCTCATTCGTTCAGGGTTCAGGAGCTCATTCGTTCAGGGTTCAGGAGCTCAGTCGTTCAGGGTTCAGGAGCTCATTCGTTCAGGGTTCAGGAGCTCATTCGTTCAGGGTTCAGGAGCTCATTCGTTCAGGGTTCAGGAGCTCATTCGTTCAGGGTTCAGGAGCTCATTCGTTCAGGGTTCAGGAGCTCATTCGTTCAGGGTTCAGGAGCTCATTCGTTCAGGGTTCAGGAGCTCATTCGTTCAGGGTTCAGGAGCTCAGTCGTTCAGGGTTCAGGAGCTCATTCGTTCAGGGTTTTTTAACCGCTCTGACTTTCCCTCCTACTGTTGTATTGATCCATCAGTCGCTCCCATCTTTTTGGGCTCATCTCAAAAAGTTCAGCATGTCTGTGAGCTGTTTTCAGACTCTCTCTTCTCGAACTGTCTACAACACTACATCATATTAAACAAGGAGAAAAACTAATATCGGGAAGACAGAAAAAGCTAAATGAAAGTCTTTTTATCATGCAGCCCTTCAGATTTACCGTCAAATTAATTGTTTTACATCTAATTTACTGAAATCCTCACATCATTTCGTTTTCACTTTTATACATCTTCTGATAACCATTGTTTCTTTCCCTCTCTTCTAACGGGCGTGTTCATCCTGCAGCTGGAGGTGAATTTACTGCACGATGACGTTCGAATGCACGTCTCTGAAACACTTTCCAGGACTTTCTCCGGAGCCTTATGAAAACTGCCTCTTCTCGAGGCTCGTGAACGTACCCCCCCTCACCCCCCCAAAAAAGAAAGCACATCTGGCCCTCAGAGCACCCCTGGGCCTCCTTTTGAGACCCCTCCCAGACGTGAACTTGGCTTACCTAAATGTTTTTGTTCATGCAGTCTGTCTTGAGAAGAGGGGGATGGAGAAAAGAGAAGGAATGTCAACATAAACTGCCTCTTATTGACACAATTGAAAACATCAACATGAGAAACTTATGAGAGTATCGGAGGATCGTGTGTGTGTGTGTGTGTGGTGTGTGTGTGTGTGTGTGTGTGTGTGTGTGTGTGTGTGTGTGTGTGTGTGTGTGTGTGTGTGTGTGTGTGTGTGTGTGTGTGTGTGTGTGTGAGATGTTGATTCAAGCAGTGCACAAGTGGCTGGAGGAGAAAAGGGAGAAGAAGCGGAAGGGAGCGGCCGCATTACGTCATCCGAAAACAGTTACCACATCGTACAAAAAAAAGAAATCGTTTCAGTGTCGTCGCTGGGCCAGCCAATCAGCTGCCATGACAACCAACATGTCAATTAACAGATGAAGTAAGGTCAAACTGAGTTGTCAAAAGTTGCCCGCCTTCAGCCAATCAGCCGGCAGTCAGTCAGGCTGTCAATCACATGGAAGCAATTGATTAGAAACAGCTGTTCTCACCCATTCTCCCTCCCTCCATCCAACCGATGACTGACTTCATTGTTTCAGAAGCTCCGCCCACTTCTTCTACTCCTGCAAAAGAGCGCTCGCTCCAAATATACCTCCATTACTTTCAAGATTCAAGGCTTTTATTGTCATTTGTACATAGCTACAGTGTATGTCAATGAAAATCTGAGGTCACTTCCTTCTTCTCTCTCCGCCTCACCACTGTTATTATTCACTCTCCGTGCAACACTCGCCACTTTGATCAGTTTGAGTCACATCCAAAGTGATTAATGTGAGTTTATTTGAAATGTTTGAAAGACACGGGGGCCCAAAGTGTCAGGGGGGGCCCCGTCTGGTTTCACCTACCGACTGTCACTCAAAGAGACACATTAAAAACCAGGAACAGACCAACAATGACCAGAAAAAGAACTACAAAGAGGCACAGGACTACAAATACACACATAAGGACTACAAATACACAGGACTACAAATACACACATAAGGACTACAAATACACAGGACTACAAATACACACATAAGGACTACAAAGAGACACAGGACTACACATGTACACATAGGGACTACAAATACACACATAAGGACTACAAAGAGACATAGGACTACACATGTACACATAGGGACTACAAATACACACATAAGGACTACAAATACACACATAAGGACTACAAAGAGACACAGGACTACACATGTACACATAAGGACTACAAATACACACATAAGGACTACAAAGAGACACAGGACTACAAATACACACATAAGGACTACAAATACACACAGGACTACAAATACACATATAAGGACTACAAATACACACATAAGGACTACAAATACACACATAAGGACTACAAATACGCACATAAGGACTACAAATACACACAGGACTACAAATACACACATAAGGACTACAAAGAGACACAGGACTACAAGGAGACACAAGATATCTACAAAGACACCAAAGCAACTACTAAAGAAATGCCCAACAGCAGCAAAGAGACACAAAGCAACTACGAAGAGAATCAACCTGATTGGCTAAGGCACATTCTGTGAGATGACACTATATAATACAATTGACTTTACCAGAAAACAACTACAAAGAGATGCCAAATGACTACAAAATGACCAAAGAATGACAAACACTAAACCACGGAGAGATGCAGAGCGAGAGAATAAGGATTTGAAATCAACAGAGCCCCTGATTGAAACCCGAATTCCCCAAAATACAATTGAAAACACACAACTTAAGATCCTGTTATTTGCACGACCCTGATGCAACATGCTGAAGACCACAGTGAGCTCTGAGAGTCTGGCTTTCACTTTTTCCAGTCTTTCATTTTGGACTGTCTTTGGTGTGATGTTTATAGCAAATGGAGAAAGTTTAGTCACTCAAAATGCATTAAATTCAATGAATATTTTGTGACTAAACGCCTGCTTTCTGTGTCAATGAGTGCGTTCAGCTCGGTGTAATCCCTCTTCGGATAATTTCACTTAAGGGTTTGTTCTCTTTGAGTGGATGTTTTTCTCTGTAGCTCATTCCTTTTCTCACCATCCAGCCAAATGCACTTCAAAGCCTGTGTGTGTGTGTGTGTGCGTGTGCATGTGTGTGTGTGTGTGTGTATATTTGTTTACAAGAACTGGTCCCAGGCCTATCAAAAAAACGGGGACGCTGCCACTTTTGATTTGTTAATAAACCACAAACTTTAAAGTATTAAATCTGCAGCTTCATCTCTCACACACTGACCTATAAACGCTGCAGCCTCGAATCAAATCGAGGTCATCGTTACCGTCATCATTTGTACTTCAGATACTTAAAGTGGAGTATTTTGATAGTATGGCATGAGTACTTTTAGCTCAGTACACAATCTGAATACTTCATCCACTATTTCATACACACATACTGTCCTCACTGTCCTTACACCTCACTGCCAAATATGATGGATTACAGAACACAGAGCAGACGGGCATACCGCTCTACACACACACACACACACACACATTCCTGCTGTGTGTGTCGTGTGTGTTATGGTATGTATGGTGCATTTGGAGAGGTAGGGTTGGAAATGTAAGTCACGGGGGAGAAGGAGTCACTGAAACACACACTCAGATGAACTTGAGGGCCAGAACAGGACACATGATTCACACACACACACACACACACACACACACACACACACACACACACACACACACACACACACACACACACACAGAGCTGGTGTGTGCCAGGCCAGGTTTCTGCAGCGCGGAGCAGGCTGGATCCCAGCAGTCGCCATATGGACTGGAACTGAAGTCAGAACACAGAGAGGGGGAGGGATGAGGGAGGCAGGAAGGACGTGAGATGGATATAGGGAGAGAAGGGAAGGATAGAGACGGCTATAAGATAGGGTTGAAATAGAGAAAGAAAGAAAGGTGGATTAGGAAGGGTTTGATGCAAAGGATGCAGTGAGGGAGGAAAGAGGAAGGTAGGATGGACTGAGAGAAGTAAAAGGTTGAACGAAAGGAAGAGATCAAGATTTGAAATGGTTAAAGAATGTGAGGAATCAATTAAAGGAAGCAAGGGTGTAAGGGAGGGTAAGGAAGGACGTTTCTACGACAATATAGGATGGTTGGAAATGAAGGAATGAACTGAGGGAAAGATGGAGCAGGAGATATGAAGGACAAGTGAGAGAAAATGTAGACAAGAATATAAGAAAGGATGAAAGGACAACAAGCAAGGAAGGAAGGAATGGGAAAAGGGGCAAGGAGTTAAATGATGGAGGGATAGTTGCAAATAAAGATGGAGAAGTAAATAAGGGTGCAGACTTGTAAATATAGAAGGAAACCAGGATGAATCAAAAACATAAGAGGAAACTATAAAGGGAGAAGTTTGGGTTTTAAAAACGGGAGTAAGGAATAGAGAATACAAAGGAGGATCGAGAGGAAAGAAATGTTGAAATTGAGAGGATGGAAGATGGGAAAAGGGGGGGATGGGAAACAAAGAGGATGAGTGGAGAAAGGAAGGAGGGAGCAGAGGGAGGGATTAAGGATCCTCAACAGATGGAGAGGAAAGGGTGGAGGGATTAGGTCTGAGGATGAGCTTCAGGTGAAACATGGAGGGAAAGAAAGCTGGTTCATTTGACCAGATCAGGGGTCGGCAACCCGCGGCCCTTTAAGCCCTTTGCTCTGGCTCCCTTGACCTTAGACAAAAATAAGAAGGACATAGAATAAAAGTATTTGTAGGACTATTTATATTTTGTTGCATGGTTGAAAATGTTTCGTATCTTGTATTTTGAGGTGATACTGTGACACATAAATAAAAAACAAAACGGTTTTAATTAGGTCAACTAAAATATGCATCACATCCCGCTACGGTCCCGCGCGAGCGCCTTTTCTTGGAGGCGAATAACCTGACCCCCGGCTCCATGAGCGAGCTATGGATACATCAAAGAAAAGTACCGGAGGAACACAGGATTTAATTCTGTGTGGACAGAGTTATCTGCTTTCACAGCAAACAATGCTGGCTTACCGGTATGTCTGATATGTAGAGAGAAGTTGTCAACGGTGGTGCAGCCTTTACGTATCGAGGAACAACACGGGAGAGGAAGACAGCTGACGATCTTCAGTCATAATTCAATGGGGTAGGTAATTTATTTCAGAAAACACTTTTTGTTATATCCCATGGAATGCTCTTAACGTCCCGATAGCAATGAATATATGAAATGCTTTGACAATAAATATACAAAAATGTATCTCTGGAAGCCGTGGCGCTGTAAAAAGCACGACCAATCATCTGAGCCGGCTAAAGTAACTGGATGGCCTACCTGCCTGTCAGCCTGCCATCTGTGCACAAACTTATCTCGTGCCCTCATTGGTCATGTGCGCGTTCGTGTGTGTTGGAGGAGGGACTTAAGAAAGTCTGAAGGAAGAGGCAGATTTTTTCCGGTTGTGTATTTTCAAATTCTAGCGCACTCGAGCTGCTTTCTCCATTCTTACCTACCCTACCTTTAACTCTTTTTAGGGTGCAGCTATATGTTTTATTTATTTCAAAGTGGGCCCATTTTAATCATATTTTCTTTCCTTCAAATGTGCAGAGGACTCCCCAAGTGCTGTGTTTAATTTATTTTAAAGTAGGCCTGTGTATTATTTTTTAATTCTCCTTATAAGAGTTCTTTGTTTCTTATGAGAGGTTAACAGTTTTATATCATGTAATAAATAGCCTAATAAATGCAAAGAAACTGTAGTTTTTGTCTGATAAAACAATAAAAAACTATGAAATATGTTTTGCGGCTCCAGACAAAAAAATGTTTTGGAAAAAGGAGCAAAATGGCTCTTTGGTCAAAAAGGTTGCAGACCCCTGGACCAGATCAATGCAAAAGCACCAGTAGTAAGTAGGTAGGAACCATTCATGTAAAGACATCTTACCAAGGAATACAATTGACCTGAACCACCGACAGCTCGTCTTTAAACACTTTACGATAGCATTATTATTTATCTTCGTTGCATTTCTGATAGTTAAGAGTTGTTCTGGTGCTAAGTAGGGATGTCCCGAATACCATTGTTCGGGCTCCGGATATTCGTAATCATCAGTGAAGCACTTCAACACGTGTATTTCGGTTTATTCACGGCATTCATTTTGTTATTCTAGTGTTGTTTTATAGTTATTTGTTAACGTAAATAACCCAATTTGTGTTCTTTGAAATCGCATTGTGTTACTTTCGTTGCAGTTATGTCTTAAGTGTAATTTGGCTTCCTATTTTTTTTTAATGGACATGCTTTTATTTTTGAAGGAGTTAGCGCTGTTGACAGGAAGTTGTTGTTGCTATGGAAACAACGTGACGAGATTAACGGAGAAGTCATATCTACATATAAAGACGGAGAAAGTAAACGATAACTTTTATGGTTACGTGTTAGCACCCCCCGAAGAGGCACACGCTCTTACGTTGATATTGGAGATTTCAATACATTAAAAAAAACGAATAACGAAATTGAAACACGAATAGTACTCCAACGAACGAATATTCGGGTACAGCCCTAGTGCTAAGCAAGCTTAACGTCAACTCTATTTATAAAACTGTTTATCAAAGACAAGTATTGATAAGGCAATAGTTGCATTTTAGCTTAAAGAAAACACTGTTTATAAGCTGAATGTTGTTCAACACTGACCTTAAACTTAGGACGGTGCACATATTCTAGAAAACTTTAAATCAATGGAAAGGATTTGGTAGCCTAGCTTTGACAGAATTTGGACACACATTTAACCTCAAAACAGACTCTTAATACAGTAACGCCATCAGTCTGAGTGTAGAACACAGTGAAGACCTTAAACCCAGATTCATATATTTCTTTATTTTCACCCGTGATTTTCCCTGCCATGACTCGAGAGGCATGTAAACTCCCCCATGCATGTGTGTGTGTGTGTGTGTGTAGGAAGCCTAGTATTGAATACAAAAGAAACCCAGACCAGTGAAGTGTTTTGTAAATAACAGTTTATTTGAAAACCATAGGGCAGTGGTCCTCTAGCTGCCCTGCTTGGCGGCCATTCTCTTGTCTCTCTCCTCGGCGATGGTCAGACGGATTCCCTTTCCTCTGGGCAGGGACACCCATGGCTTGTTGCCCTGGAGAAAGGAGAGGAAATAGTGATACGTTAGTGTGGATCAAAGGGAACAGGATGCAAGTGGAAATAGTCAAAACTGGTGGGAAATAGTCAAAAAAGGTGAGAAATAGTCAAAAAAGGTGAGAAATAGTCAAAAAAGGTGAGAAATAGTCAAAACTGGTGAGAAATAGTCAAAACTGGTGGGAAATAGTCAAAACTGGTGAGAAATAGTCAAAAAAGGTGAGAAATAGTCAAAAAAGGTGAGAAATAGTCAAAAAAGGTGAGAAATAGTCAAAACTGGTGGGAAATAGTCAAAAAAGGTGAGAAATAGTCAAAAAAGGTGAGAAATAGTCAAAAAAGGTGGGAAATAGTCAAAACTGGTGAGAAATAGTCAAAAAAGGTGAGAAATAGTCAAAAAAGGTGAGAAATAGTCAAAAAAGGTGGGAAATAGTCAAAAAAGGTGAGAAATAGTCAAAACTGGTGGGAAATAGTCAAAAAAGGTGAGATAGTCAAAAAAGGTGGGAAATAGTCAAAACTGGTGGGAAATAGTCAAAAAAGGTGAGAAATAGTCAAAACTGGTTGGAAATAGTCAAAAAAGGTGAGAAATAGTCAAAAAAGGTGAGAAATAGTCAAAAAAGGTGAGAAATAGTCAAAAAAGGTGAGAAATAGTCAAAACTGGTGAGAAATAGTCAAAACTGGTGGGAAATAGTCAAAACTGGTGAGAAATAGTCAAAACTGGTGAGAAATAGTCAAAACTGGTGGGAAATAGTCAAAACTGGTGAGAAATAGTCAAAAAAGGTGAGAAATAGTCAAAAAAGGTGAGAAATAGTCAAAACTGGTGGGAAATAGTCAAAACTGGTGAGAAATAGTCAAAAAAGGTGAGAAATAGTCAAAAAAGGTGAGAAATAGTCAAAAAAGGTGAGAAATAGTCAAAACTGGTGGGAAATAGTCAAAACTGGTGAGAAATAGTCAAAAAAGGTGAGAAATAGTCAAAAAAGGTGAGAAATAGTCAAAAAAGGTGGGAAATAGTCAAAAAAGGTGAGAAATAGTCAAAACTGGTGGGAAATAGTCAGAAAAGGTGAGAAATAGTCAAAAAAGGTGAGAAATAGTCAAAAAAGGTGAGAAATAGTCAAAAAAGGTGGGAAATAG
Source organism: Gymnodraco acuticeps (assembly GCF_902827175.1). Taxonomy (NCBI): domain Eukaryota; kingdom Metazoa; phylum Chordata; class Actinopteri; order Perciformes; family Bathydraconidae; genus Gymnodraco; species Gymnodraco acuticeps. The sequence goes on along the minus strand of NW_022990121.1, from coordinate 115,609 downwards.
TCAAAACTGGTGGGAAATAGTCAAAAAAGGTGAGATAGTCAAAAAAGGTGGGAAATAGTCAAAACTGGTGGGAAATAGTCAAAACTGGTGAGAAATAGTCAAAACTGGTGAGAAATAGTCAAAACTGGTGGGAAATAGTCAAAAAAGGTGGGAAATAGTCAAAAAAGGTGAGAAATAGTCAAAAAAGGTGGGAAATAGTCAAAAAAGGTGAGAAATAGTCAAAACAGGTGGGAAATAGTCAAAAAAGGTGAGAAATAGTCAAAAAAGGTGAGAAATAGTCAAAAAAAGGTGAGAAATGGTCAAAAAATAGTAAAAACTGGTGGGATAGGGTCGAAAACAAGTGGGATATGGTGCAGAAAAGTCATGTTTTGTGCTCTTTATGTTGATGCAGGCTTCACTAGATTATGAAGAGGAACAGATCCTAAAACTATTCATAACAAGAGCTTTTACTCCTGATTTATACATGAAGGGGAGAATTTAAACGCAATATATTGTTGGGCAAGCCAAAAAGATGTTTTTCATTGTCATTTTTGAAGGTAAACTGAATAAGTTAGGCATTTTCTTTTGATAACACCACAATGGGAATGATTACACCGACCATTTCTAATTAGCATATACAGTTAATTAACATCTGTAGTCGTTTCATTGAGAGAGGATAATATTGTGGCCAAGAGACATTTCAACACAACAGTATTTATAAAAAGGGAGACGGCTCCACACTCGTCTCTAAGGTGAGGAAAAGCACCGTGGAATAAATGTCACTCGGCACATAAACGACAGCTGTGGTCAAAACGGCGGCAAGATAAATGTCACCGCAGACACTTCTCACAGGAGAGGTACTTAAAATAATTCAATGCGTCTGATATCACAGCTCATCAAGTGTTCAAACACTGCGCCGTTGAATATCCAGACCGTTGTTGGTTTGGTTTAGCAGATCTTGACGTTAAACTATATTAAGGAGTGCCAGCCGCGGGGACACAAGTTAGTACAAATCGATTCAAATGTCTTATTGTAGTCTCCTTTTGTTTCCAGGGTAAGCAATACTCTTAGTTAGGGTTAGCAATAGAGTACAAATGTGCTTGAACCTAGTTTTCATTTAACATTCATGTGTCACTGAGACCTCAGACGATTTAGAGTCAAGGAGAAGGCAAAGAAATGGAGAAAAGGGTACGTTTTAAAAATGTTCTATCTACGGAGCTCAGAACTTCTTAGAGGATTGGTAGTGTTTTTTCAGTGCTGATCAAAACCAAAAGCATCATCATCGCTCCAAAGTGGATCTGAGGAAATGAGCTCATCAGTCTTTCTCCGTGTCCTCACCTTGCCGATGATGAAGATGTTGGAGAGCCTGGTGGCGAAGTTGTTGCCGGCGCTGTCCTTAACGTGCACCACGTCGAAGGATCCGGGGTGACGCTCCCTGTTGGTGATGATACCAATACGACCCAAATTGGCACCGCCGGTCACCATGCACAGATTACCTGAAGGAAGAGGAGGAGAGGAGGGACCATGTCAGAGGATCATCAAAAGTACATATTCAGGACGTCTCACTATTCCAGGGAGCGCCAACTTCACACACGTTACGAGGCATTTTGTAGTCTTTGTTTCTAGGTGAAGACGACTGTTCAACATCGGAACTAAGAACACCCACCTGCAACTTTATTATGTATCACTTGTATTTAGACTCTTATGGCACTACTTCTATTCTATTGTGTTGTGTTGCTGGAGGAGCCTGGGACCTGAGATTTCCATCAACATAACTACACTGTAGTTTGGAGAAACCATGTTAGGATCATCAAAAGCAGACAGACAGACAGAGACACAGACAAATAGAGAGAGACAGATAGAGAGAGACAAATAGAGAGAGACAGATAGAGAGAGACACAGCCAGAGACAGACAGAGACAAATAGAGAGAGACATAGCCAGAGAGAGACAAATAGAGAGAGACAGATAGAGAGAGACAAATAGAGAGAGACAGATAGAGAGAGACAGATAGAGAGACAGCCAGAGACAAATAGAGAGAGACAGATAGAGAGAGACACAGCCAGAGAGAGACAAATAGAGAGACAGATAGAGAGAGACAAATAGAGAGAGACAGATAGAGACAAATAGAGACACAGCCAGAGAGAGACAAATAGAGACACAGCCAGAGAGAGACAAATAGAGAGACAGATAGAGAGAGACAAATAGAGAGAGACAGATAGAGAGACAGCCAGAGACAAATAGAGAGAGACAGATAGAGAGAGACAAATAGAGAGAGACACAGCCAGAGAGAGAGACAAATAGAGAGAGACAGATAGAGAGACAGCCAGAGACAAATAGAGAGAGACAGATAGAGAGACAGCCAGAGACAAATAGAGAGAGACACAGCCAGAGAGAGAGACAGACAGATAGACAAATAGAGAGACAGAGAGAGAGACAGACAGAGATAGAGAGAGACAGATAGAGAGAGAGATAGAGAGAAAGACAGAGAGAGACAGAGATAGAGAGACAGCCAGAGAGAGAGAGATAGAGAGACAGCCAGAGACAAATAGAGCGAGACACAGCCAGAGAGAGAGACAAATAGAGAGAGACAGACAGATAGACAAATAGAGAGACAGACAGAGAGAGAGACAGACAGAGATAGATAGAGACAAATAGAGAGAGACAGACAGAGAGAGACAGATAGAGAGAGACAGATAGAGAGAGACAGACAGAGACAAATAGAGAGAGACACAGCCAGAGAGAGAGACAAATAGAGAGAGAGACAGACAGATAGACAAATAGAGAGACAGACAGAGAGAGAGACAGACAGAGAGAGAGACAGACAGAGATAGAGAGAGATAGATAGAGACAAATAGAGAGAGACAGACAGAGAGAGACAGATAGAGAGAGACAGATAGAGAGAGACAGACAGAGAGAGACAGATAGAGAGAGACAGATAGAGAGAGACAGATAGAGAGAGACAGATAGAGAGACAGACAGAGAGAGACAGATAGAGAGATAGACAAACAGATAGAGAGAGAGAGAGACAGACAGAGAGAGACAGACAGAGAGAGACAGATAGAGAGACAGATAGAGAGAGACAGATAGAGAGAGACAGACAGAGAGAGACAGATAGAGAGAGACAGACAGAGAGAGACAGATAGAGAGAGACAGATAGAGAGAGACAGATAGAGAGAGACAGATAGAGAGAGACAGACAGAGAGAGAGACAGACAGAGAGAGACAGATAGAGAGAGACAGAGAGAGAGAGACAGAGAGAGAGAGAGAGAGAGAGAGAGAGAGAAGAGAGAGAGAGAGAGAGAGAAGAGAGAGAGAGAGAGAGAGAGAGAGAGAGAGACAGATAGAGAGACAGACAGAGAGAGACAGATAGAGAGATAGACAAACAGATAGAGAGAGAGAGAGAGAGAGACAGACAGACTGCCGTTGCTGTTTTATTTGTATTGATCTCTTATGTTGCTATGTAGATAAAGCTAAATGGAAAAACTGTGGACCCAAATGTGAACATGGATGTATAATGAGACTGTAATAAAAACTAAGTTCAAAACTAAAGTACAAATTTAGGACGTCTAACTATTCCATGGAGCGCCAACTTTGCACAAATAAAATAAGCACCAATTAAAAAAAGGTCTTTTTGATTAAAATAGTCTTTTTAAGGAGCTCAGAACTTCTTAGAGGATTGGTAGTGTTTTTTCAGAGCTGATCAAAACCAAAAACATCATCATTGCTCCTTGGGTTGTTCGCTTAGAGCTCGTTTCCATTTTAAATAACTTGATATCCACCTATCAGTAGCATGGGTTAAATGCAGAGTTCAAATGTCTGAGGATTAAAGAGGGTTTCATCCCTCCGATTCTATCTATAAACAAAGTACAATAAATGGGTAACACTTTATATTAACGTACACATATTCACCATCAACTAGTCGTTTATCAACACGCATATTAGCAGTACATTGGCTCTTTATATGACTCGCTATAAAACACTTATTAATGCCTTATTCTACAAGTACTAAGCCATTAGTTGAGTTGTTCCTCAATTGTCAAACTCAATTTCGGTTGTAACTTTAAGACTATATAAAAATACATAGACAAATATTTAATATATATAAAATAATGTTATTGCCTCTGCATTGGATTATTATGGGATAGGGTAATAACTTCATAATTAACTACGTCTTAAAGCAGAAGTCCAGGGCAAATAATTGCAAGTCTCTTCAGTGAGAAAGTCACAAAATGATTTAAAAAGAAAAGCCAGATTCTGGAGGAAAACATTTCCAAAAAAAAAGTGACATTTGAGAAAAAAAGTCAAATTGAGAAAAAGTCTAATTTGAGATGCATTGTGGGACATGTAGTTTATGGGCTTCTGTAAATCGGCATGGAACCGTATAATAAACATTATATTCTTTCAGAGCTGAAGTCAAGGGCCGGATTTGGCCCCCGGGCCTTGAGTTTGACCCCCCTGCTTTAATTAGTGCAAGTAAGGAAGTTGTTGTCCATGAGTTCTGGTCTTAATGTGTCGTAGCTCAAGAATAGTAATTCTCCCGTAATAACACCTAACAGATCTGATCTATTCTGATGTAACAAGACATGAAACTACGAGCGTTCATTGTGTCTAAATAACTTTAAATGAGGCATTTCTAACTCAGAATAAGTTCACTGATAAGCTAGTAGTTTGGCTCCACTATGCATGTTAAGTAACAACTAGTTGATGGTGAATGCCTTGCTCTAAAGTGTTACCGGTAAATGCTGTGAGGGGGACTTACTGGTATCAAACTTGATGAATTCGGAGATCTTGCCGGTGTCCAGGTCGATGCGGATTGTGTCGTTGACCTTGATCAGGGGGTCGGGGTAGCGGATGGTTCGGGCGTCGTGGGTCACCAGGTGGGGGATCCCCTTGGTGCCGACCATCAGCTTCTTCACCTTGCACAGCTTGTACTGCGAGAGGACGAGGAGAAGGGTTAGGAGAAGTCAAACGGCAGGAGAACGCACGTGTGAGAAGAGAAACAACCACGGGTACTTTCATCCCACAGGCCATCAGACGGTTAAACACCTGAACCTTTGAAACAACATCCATCTGTTTGCAACTCATATCAATATTCCAATTTCTTGTATATAGAGTTTTTTGCGTTGCACTGTTGGAGGAGCCTGTGACCTAAGATTTGAATCGTCATAACTACAATGTAGCTACACACACATGACACTAAAAGCCTTGAATGAGAACAAGGCTGAGCTCTTCTGTCTGAGAACAGAAGAGTAATGTTGTCGTAGTGGAAGAAGGGAATGAAATGTAATGAGCATTAAACATTCAAAACATATCCTTTTCACTGAACTCCAAATCCACTAACCCCTCGCCCTTACTCCACCTAGCTTAGCACTTAGGTTGTTATCGTTCTTTACTTGCTTGCAAAGCGTATTATTATTAAACTAAGCAACCGATCTCAATGTCAATCTGCTGCTGCTGTTGTTCCCCCAGCTGATCCCTTTTGGCAATAGGCAGAAATTCTTAAACCCCTTCTCATTTAACGATTAGACTCATCAATCATTCAAATCTCAGCACAACCAGTCATGTAGCAAGAATAACTAATAATGTTTGTTTTTCAACGTATGCTTTCTTGTTTGAATGAGAGGCGACTGATTATATGAACGCACAAAGGGGGGGGTAACTTCTCGAATCTTAAAAGATGCAACATGTCGGGCTCAACATCGTTACCTTGGCCTCCTCAGCAGTGATGCGGTGGACGGTGAAACGCCCCTTCACATCGTAGATCAGACGGAAGTGCTCTCCGGTCTTCTCGATGCTGATCACATCTGGAAAACAGAGACGAACGGGTTGAGAAAACACTTCCTGTACGGCTCACGAGGAATAAGCGATGGTTTGAACATAGTTAGTCAAATGATAGAACCATTAAACGCACTGGATCCCTTCACAGCCAAATTCACAAGATCAAACCTTTACTCCAGTCAGTGAACCAAGACAACTTCTCTCCTTAGTAGACATCTTTCAATACAAAACTATGACTAAGTCAGTACCGTATCGCCCTAAAAGCATTCAATACAAAACAAAAACTGTCAGTGTGACGGTGTAAGCACCATATGGAAACCCTTTCTCCCAAGCGGAACTTACTTATCTGAAACGCAGTACATTAAGTCAACGCTAATGAAGTGCATCATGTTAATGCCAAAGAGCAGCCGCCAACTTGTTCAGAGCAGCAGACTGATCAGTGTGGATGTAATATATAAATAGACAGCGGTCATCCACCTGCGACAGCTTCCCCTTGGATTCTGAAATTAAAACTCCACATGGTGACCAGCGGCAAGGTGGGAGGAGGCGTGACCGCAAGTGGACAAACAACATCCGTTAACTCCCGTTTGAGGCCATGCACTTGCAAAGAAATGTTTGCCTCCAAATCTTCCCAAAGACGATACGAATCTCTACGGTTATAATCTAGCCAAGTGGGACAAGCTTACGTTCTGTTCTGTCTGGGTATCACTAGCCCCTTTCCAAATGGCTGCATCCCAATAAAAACGTTACCACTTGAACCAGAACAAGTCATTTCCTTTAATACACGTGGATTGAAATCCATGAGCCTTGTTAAATAGTCAACACATCACAAAGTCATTTAAAATACAAAAGCTCGACGGTATAGAAACGCAACTAGATGGGGTTGGATCTGAACACCATGGATGAAGAAAAAACAGTCCAAAAAGTGCAGTTTTTAACTCTGAAAATCCACTTCTTAACAAAATGAAATGACACGCTAAGCTAAAGCAAACATGGCCTCAAATATGAAGCGACTTAATGACTGACTTGGAGATTTCCCACTCGTCTGACAGGACCTGAAAACACAAGTGCCGATTGTATCTGGAGCTCAGAACTTCTTAGAGGATTGCTTGTGTATTTTCAACTCATTGCTGATCAAAACCAAAATGTCACCATCGCTCCTCCTAGTCACTGACAGAACCATCGTTGTACAAGTTCGCAGCTTCACATCCAACACCAACGAAACCATTTAACCAAATGTTAACACTAACCAATTACGCAGAATATGTGAATAATGAAAAACGTCGAGCAGCTACGAGCTCTGAAACGTGAACACTCGCCAAAACATCCATTCTGCAGAGTATGTTAATAATTCGTAACAAATGTTTTACACGCCAAATCTGACCAGTTCTATACAATCCGGCAGTCGTACTTAAATACCCGTGGACCTGAATTGTCGGCTGTTTTTGTTAAAGGAACCTCACGAATCTCCTGTGATCGTAAATTCATCGATCAACCATAAATGTGATACGTTGATAAGTATGCATGTCTGAGGCTGAGCTGTCTTTGTAATTATGTATTTGTCATGCAGGTGCTAGTCATTCTTGCGTTGGGAAAAACCAATAAAAACGTCGACAGAAAGCTCTGAAGAATCCGAGTGAACTCACCCATGAATCCAGCGGGGTATGTGATGTCGGTGCGGACCTTGCCGTCGATCTTGATGAACCTCTGCATGCAGATCTTCTTCACCTCATCTCCGGTCAGGGCGTACTTCAGGCGATTCCTCAGGAAGATGATGAGGGGCAGACACTCCCTCAGCTTGTGGGGACCGGTGGAAGGACGAGGAGCCTGAGAAACGTAACGTTGTATTATTACCTTGAAGGATGGCTGTGTGTACGGTCCTTCAACTGTCTCAACTTAAAATAGATGGAGCATTGAAGTGAAGAATTTGCATTATAACGATTTATTCTGGGATGCCAAATGACAGGCTGGTGAAAAATAAGATTGCATCGTTACATTGCAGATTTAAAAGTGCATTGCTGTTAACTTCACCTAGAGGAAAACGTCGCGTGAAAGCAGGAAAAGCACTTGTGGTATTGTGAGGGAAACAACCTCAGTTTGAAGCATGTGTTTTTCAACGATATCCGTTATGAAAGGGAACACTTTTAAGATGACCAGGTTTCTCCATTAGGTATTTTTGACTACTGGTCATTAGATGGGGAAACACTTTCAAGGACTGCAGTAATTCGATTTATTGAAGCACAAACTGGTCTTAAGCAAACACAAGTTAAGTTGAATACAATGTTGGATACAGTAAACAACAAGTGAGGTTAAGTAGACTATAAGTGAGCAATCCCTGCCTCGGCTGCAGTCCATGAAGATGAAGACCACCAACATACATGAAACCCTGCCATGAACAGCTAGTTTTACAAAAGATGGCTATTAAAATGAATACAGACTGTAGGAATAGGTTACTTAGAAAGACCAATAATTAAGTTAGCTTTCTGTACATACCGAAGCACACAAGACCCCAACATTGAAAGCTACCATTAAACCCCCAGTTATCCCAGATTAAAAAACACACATTAACAATAAATATACCGTTAGAAGTTGTTACTTACAAAGACTCCTGTGAGCTTGTCCAGCATCCAGTGCTTTGGCGCTGCGACGCGCTTGAGGTGCTTCTTCGGTCCTCTTGCCTGGAGGAAAAGATGACAAACCCGGGTAAATAACGGGACAACAACCGCTTCAAAACGTCATAAAGACTACCACAACCAGAAATGTATAATACCGGATTATAAAATGGTGAAAACACCAATAAATAGACATTAAAACTAGGGTTAGCCGTGTTAGCATTGTGTGCCAACATGCCGCAAAATAACTGGCTGCGGCCTAGCCATGCTAACATAACCACATATTTAGCATTAATATATTGAGTTTGTTAACATAGGACTTTAACACTGTAGAAATAAAACACAATTTGCATGAATCGCGCACAAAAAAGGCGACTCTTCCAACAGTTTTATCAGTTAAATTAACAAGCTAACGGTGATAGCAACATTAATGCTAACGAGCCCGTGGAAAACCAAAGTAGGATGAGACATTTTTTTAAATCATCAATAAAGAGCGAGCATCGAAGCTTTTCGTTACAAGTTAGACATCGATCCTTTTATAAGATGTGGAGGTTCCACCTAGGACTTGTACGTGTGTGCTAATATAGCGGTAAAAAGAGATGTTTAGTGATTATTTCAGAGAGGAATCGTGAGGAAGAACAGCTCACCATGTTGGAGTCTGCGGGGGAAAGGACCTCACGGCTTCCGGTATCCGATGATAAAAGCGGCTACGGCAGACTGGGAGGGACAAAAGAGGTGGAAGAAGTACTCAGATATTGTACTAAAGTAAAAGTAGAAGTACCAGAGTGTAGGAATACTCTGTTACAAGTCAAAGCACCAAGAGTAAAAGTAGTCATCCTGCAGATTGGCCTATTTCAGAATAATATATATGTGTTGATTATAATTATTGATGCATTAAAGTCAGAGGTGTAAAGTACTGTACTTAAGACTTGAGTTACTCCACTACCTTTATTGAAGTTTAGTTACTTTACAGATTTGGAAATAATAATGTGTGATATAAGCACGTCTTAAATCAGACGTTAGTTCCACCTGGAGTAAATTCACAAGCTACTCTGCAGTATACAGAGTCATTCCAACTAGCTGCACCTTCACCAGCTTTGAGAACACTTTAAACAGGTGGGAGAAGTACTCAGACCTTCTTGAGTAAAAGTAGCAGAGTGTAGGAATACTCTGTTACAGTAAAGGTCCTGCATTCAAAATGTTCCTCAAGTAAAAGTAGAAAAGTATTCTCATCAAAATCTAGTGAAAGTAGTCATTCTGCAGATTGGTCCATTTCAGAATAATATGATATGTGTTGATTATAATTATTGATGCATTAAAGTCAGAGGTGTAAAGTACTGTACTTACGTACAATTTTGACTTACTTGAGTTACTCCACTACATTTATTGAAGTTTAGTTACTTCACAGATATGGATGAATGATGTGAAATATAATCAAGTGTTGAATCAGACTTTAGTTCCACCTGGAGTAAATCCACCAGCTACCCTGCAGTATACAAAGTACTTCAAACTAGCTGCACCTTCACCAGCTTTGAGAACACTTTCATGATCAATCATTATAAAACATATCATATATATTATTCTTAAATGGACCAATCAATCAATCAATGTTTATTTTTATAGCCCAATATCACAAATGTTACATTTGTCTCAGTGGACTTCACAGTTTGTACAGAATATCAGTATGACAATACGACACCCTCTGTCCTTAGACCCTCTGTCCTTAGACCCTCTGTCCTTAGACCCTCTGTCCTTAGACCCTCTGTCATTAGACCCTCTGTCCTTAGACCCTCTGTCCTTAGACCCTCTGTCATTAGACCCTCTGTCCTTAGACCCTCACATCGTACAAAGAAACACTTCCGGAGGAAACCCACAGTTTAAAGGGAACATGGGAGAAACCTCAGGGAGAGCAACAGAGGAGGGATCCCTCTCCCAGGACGGACAGACGTGCAATAGATGCCGTGTGTAAATTGAAAAGATAATACATTTGCAACATAGGTAGTCCAAATGTTTGGAAATGCATGTGTGTATAATAGGAAGATGAATCCACGAGGATATCCATCCAGGACCTATGATCCAGGACCACAGCCACGACTCAAGATCCAGGGCTCGCGATGCAGGACAGAGGAGCGCAGGATCATCCATGACTCCGGATCCCGGCGTATATAGACACCAAAAAGAAAGACATTTGGGGAAGCTGGGTTAATCGGAACATGAGAGTACACAGGTATAGACAGAGAGAAGGAAGAAGTAAGATGTCCCCCGACAAACTAAGCCTATATCAGCAAAACTAGGGGCTGAATCTAATCAGCCCTAACTATAAGCTTTATCAAAAAGGAAGGTCTTAAGCGCACTCTTAAAAACGGATAGGGTGTCTGCCGCCCGAACACAAACTGGAAGCTGATTCCACAAATGTGGAGCTTGATAAGAAAGGTCTGCACAATGACTACTTTTACTGTCGCTGCTTTCACTATATTTTGATGATAATACTTTTCTACTTTTACTTGAGTAACATTTTGCAGGACTTTTACTGCAACAGAGTATTCCTACACTCTGGTACTTACTTCTACTTTTACTCAAGTACAAGATCTGAGTACTTCTACTTTTACTCAAGTACAAGATCTGAGTACTTCTACTTTTACTCAAGTACAAGATCTGAGTACTTCTACTTTTACTCAAGCACAAGATCTGAGTACTTCTACTTTCACTCAAGAAGGTCTGAGTACTTCTACTTTCACTCAAGAAGGTCTGAGTACTTCTACTTCACTCAAGAAGGTCTGAGTACTTCTAAGTCTACTTTCACTCAAGAAGGTCTGAGTACTTCTACTTTCACTCAAGAAGGTCTGAGTACTTCTACTTTCACTCAAGAAGGTCTGAGTACTTCTACTTTCACTCAAGAAGGTCTGAGTACTTCTCCCACCTCTGATTAAAGTGTTCTCAAAGCTGGTAAAGGTGCAGCTAGTTTGAATGACTTTGTATACTGCAGGGTAGCTCGTGAATTTACTTTTTCATGCGAGTGCACATAGACGCATTCATGAAAACAGCATGGATTAAAATGGATCTCATGTAAACACACACACACACACACACACACACACACACACACACACACACCCTCCTTTTTAAAAGTGCTTTTCTCACGTTGTGCACAAACGGATCATGATTTAGTCATTCTTAATTATTGACACCTATCCATTTCAGCTTAATCGCTCTTTGAGCACGAGTGATTAAGCCAAATATTGAAATGACCACCCAGCCCCTGCATGTAGCCCTCTCTCTTTCTCCCTGTGTGTTGTGCTGCTGTCCTCAGGAAACACCAGTGTGACAGGCAGAGCCCTGTTTACACTCATCTCCTCCGGGGCTTTTCGTCCTCTTGCCAAATCATTCCTACTGATGCACACATGCCATCTCTCTATCTCTGAACGCTGCTTCCCCCCAGGAACAAAGGCCCAAACCCCGGGAGCAGTTCACACATGTATCTCTGGCGACGCATTTCATTTCCTTTTATTGAGAGCTAACTCTTTAGCACACGTTTGTTTACAGGGCAGTTTAACAAGTGGAGAATAACCCACTGACCTACATTTCATTCAGCACATTTGACATTTTTCCAAAGACCAGCAGCATCACATTAAGCCGTGCACCTTTATTCCCCTATCCTGTCAAATAGGCTACTGCCGGTGACCGCTTCTTTCAGGAGGTTATTTTGGATTGAAGACACATTTCTGGGCTCATGTTACTAAAGGTTGAAGGAATAAAGGAGGCGACGTTTGTTTAAACCGACCGTCTTAAGTCTTGCAATGTTGTTTGAGAAATAGAGCGTAATTAAGTCCAGCTGATCGCATGAATGAAAACAGCATGCATGGATTAAAATGGATCTCATGTTAGAAAGACACACACATACACACACACACACACACACACACACACACACACACACACACACACACACACACACACACACACACACACACGCACACACTTCAGCAAGTTCCTCCCTTTAATTAAAACTTTTCCCACTTTGTGCACAAAACAGATCACGGTTTATTAGTCGTTCTTAGTTATTATAGCATTGTTTTGTTTACTTTTGTGTACAGCTGTTGCCTCACTTGTTATATTAATATAGTATATTATAATGTATCACTTCCCTTTCTAGTCTTTCTTCTCCTTTCTTCTCTCCATTTAGGCCTCACTATTTCCCCATTAGCAGTGAATATTACATTAAATACATTACTTGTTAGACGCTTTTATCCAGAGCGACTTCCATACTCAATACTGTGGGCAATCCCCACAGGAGCACTTTGGGGTGAAGTGTCTCAGGGACACAACGACATGCTGACTGCAGCGGGGTTTGAACCTGTGAACCCCTGACCCAGAACACATACGCACAACCCACTGCGTCACACGCCTCCAATATGACTAGGTAGATTTACTCGAGTACTGTTCTAAAGTAGAAATCTGAGGATTAAAAAAAAACTTTTTAATGTTATATTCCACTACATTTCAGAGGAACATATTGTACTTTCTTAATTGCACTATATGTGTTTGACAGTTCTCAGATTACAGTGCAAACCATGTATCTCCAGATGTGTTTAATTTGAGACAAATACATGACGAATTTACAGAATGAGATGCATTGCTGTCGATACAACTACCCAACAATGAATACATTAGTTCAAATTAGCACATCATTACATGTGAAATGCAGTTTCTGCATTACTGTTAACATATCTCCATGAAGTACTATAACCACAAGATGGCAGCACTGCATTAAAGTCTGACACTTCAGATTATCAGTTTGATTTCAAACCTTTATTGGTCAGAAAAATCGAGATAAATATGTCAAAATAATTGTAAATGCAGGCAAAGTAAAAAGCGGATACAAGCGGCCGAGATGGGTTTTCTCCGCAGGGTGGCTGGCGTCTCCTTTAGGGATAAGGTGAGAAGTTCGGTCATCAGGGAGGGACTCGGAGTTGAGCCGCTCCTCCTTCGCGTCGAAAGGAGCCAGTTGAGGTGGTTCGGGCACCTAGTTAGGATGCCACCTGGGCGCCTCCCTATGGAGGTGAGGCACGTCCAGCTGGGAAGAGACCAAGGGGTAGACCTAGGACCAGGTGGAGGGATGATCTCTTCGCTGGCCTGGGAGCGCCTTGGGATCCCCCAGTCAGAGCTGGTTGATGTCGCCAGGGAAAAGAAAGTTTGGGGCTCTCTGCTGGAACTGCTACCCCCGCGACCCGACCACGGAGAAGCGGGAGAAGATGGATGGATGGATGGCAAAGCACAAAAAAACACATTCACTCAGCTGGGATCAAGGCCCGACCACAAGACAACACACACACACCTTTTTAATGTTATATTTCACTACATTTGACTACATTATGCACTCATTTAGTTTGTCTTATTTCACGTGGAAAATGTAAAATATGTGTTATACTTTTTGTCCCCCCGGTGTTTTAAAGTGTCTAAACGCCAGGTGGTTTATTATGCATTTACCACTACCTGCCACCAGATGGGAGCCTTGTACCATAATGTCTACAGTTATAGTAATATACTGTATTGAACTGTTGTCTTCGGGTCAAATCTGACCGATTTACTACTTTCATCAATCATAACTTTTTTGTTTTACATTCGATTGCATTAAGGCTTCATGATATCCTTCACAGGAGACATTGAACATATCAAATAGCTGTTGACCACCATAAAGAAAAGGAATTAGTAACCATCCGGATCAGATAAAACACACACACACACACACACACACACACACACACACACACACACACACACACACCCACACACACATATACCATGTATACATCACTTCAGGGGACATTACATTGACTTACATGCATTTCCTGGAGACTTATCCTAACCCTAACCATAACCAACACATGCCTAACCCTAACCCTAACCCTTAACCTTACCCTTAACCTAACCCTAACCCTAACCCTAACCCTTAACCTAACCCTAACCCTAACCAAGTCTTCACCCTAAAATTAATTATTCCCCTCATGGGGACCTCCAATTTGTCCCCATAAGGGAAGCCAGTCCCCACACGTGACTGTGTAAACAGATGTAGGCCCCCACAAGTATAGTAATGCTAGAACACACACACACACACACACACACACACACACACACACACACACACACACACACACACACACACACACCACACACACACACACACACACACACACACACACACACACACACTCTAGATGTGTTCCCCCCCTAATGTGCCCATCCCCCCACATGGATCACACCTGGCACACACAATACAGTTCAGTGTCTATTCTTTGTATATTTACTGCAGTTGTTCATGTATACCAGTAGTCTGATACAATATGTACAGTTTGAAAGGGTGTTAAATGAAATTTGGTGATGATTAATGGTTTTTGTGTTAATGTAATAGCAGTTAAAACAGAACCGGTCAAATTTGACCGCGAACACCAAAGTAAGGGGGGGGGGGGGGGGGGGGGGGGGGGGGGGGAAGACAATAGGAGGGTTAAACAATTAATTACATGTAGCTATTATTCAGAAAAATTTAGACCTTATCTGGTTAATATATTGTTTCAGAGTCTATGAAAGGCTCATTTATCTGTTGATTAAACCTATCCAGCATGTTCAATGAAAATGTATATTCATTTGACTTCATATCCTGTCTGTTATTAAAAGAAACACCTTCACTCCAGTTACATTTTCACTTTCTTTATTCCCCCCCAAAACTCAGAGCCGTAACAAAAATACAAGCTTTTTTTTTGTTATATGATATCAATCATTTACATATTCATATAGATGTACAAGTGAGAGCCGTCGAGCAAAAGTGCTTTAAAAATCATCTTTGAATAATATTCATTTCAACATTAGAAAAACATAAAAGAAAGGAGACAGACTGCATGTAAAAACAAGTCACATGTTTTAACGTGAATATGATGATTAAATCAGAGTCTGCTTCAGTTTCACAAGCAGACCTCAGTGGCGGAACATTTGCATTACGTGTGGAGAGGGAACCTTGTAACAGCGACCTTTTAGCAGATCCATCACGGCTCATGTCGAGGCTTTTCACCGGCCTTGATGTGCCGGAACATTTTTCATGACCCTGAGGCTCGGAGGCTACAAATCACTGCTGTCAGAATGGAAACCGTAAATCCACTTCATGTGTTGTAGAGACCACGAGACGCAGATACAAAGAGCAGGAAGAATCCCAACATCCGAAAACAAGTGAATTAGAAAGGGTTTGTAGCATATGTCCTGTTATGGTGAAAACATTGAAATATAGTCTTAACATCTCCGTTTTGTGAGGTTTAGACAGAAATATACTCCAACGTGTTAGTTTGAGAATTAAGGACATTTTGTTATGCGATTTTGTTGCCCTTAATAGCTGTAAGTACTTATTGAATGTGGCATCTTCTTCTAGGGCAGGGGTGTCAAACTCAAGGCCCGGGACTTCATTTTATGTGGCCCCGCAAGAGCTTGCAAAGATTATAATACGCTTATTATACGGTTACATGCCACTTTACAGAAGCAGGTTGCCCATAAACTACATGTCCCACAATGCATCTCGTTTTGTGTGATGCGCCCTGAAGACACTTGCAATTATTTGCCCTGGACTTCTGCTTTCAGACGAAGTTAATTAGGAAGTTATTACCCTATCCAATAATAATCCAATTCAGAGGCAATAATGTAATATAATACATTATTTTATATATATTATACATTTATATATGTATATTTATATAGTTACAACCGGCCCTTTGAGTGCAACCATATACTAATGTGGCCCGCGGGGAAATTGAGTTTGACACCCCTGTTCTAGGGAATAAGCAAACTCTGCTGTATCAACAAATCCATTATCAAACTGGTTGGTTAGTTAGTTTTCTGTTCATTGAAGTGTCCTAGATGGCAAAGCACGTTAAAATATGACTTTAATTATGGAAAGAAAGACAGGAAGTCAGACTTAAAACTTGTAGTTTACTTCGGGAAATGATCTGTATTGGGTTTAAGATTTGTAGTTTTACCAACACCATGCAATTCAAACAGTTTAAGGTAGTTTTCTGTCATCATTTAGTTGCCAAAATACACTTTTGTGGTATTCCAGGCTCGGTAGAAACCAAAAATGAGGAATATGTTTGCGTGGAGTTACGTTTTTGTCATTAGAAACCAAATCGCTATGAGGTATATTTGGGTTCAAAAGGTCACCGCCGGGGTTAAACTGCAATATCGGGCGTCAAGGAGAAGAGGAAATGAAAACCCTCAGAAGATTCAAACATCTCGACAACTTCTCATGGGAGGAGGAGGAGGCAAAGCAACAACACATTCACTCAGCTGGGATACACACACACACACACACACACACACACACACACACACACACACACACACACACACACACACACACACACACACACACACACACACACACACACACACACACACACACACACACACACACACACACACACACACACACACACACACACACACACACACACACACACACACACACACACACACACACACACACACACACACACACACGTCTCAATGTGAAGAATGTTATTTTGACCCATTAGGCGATGAGATGGAGGATAAGTGAATCAGAGCGCCTGTCTTTTGGATTTTGAGGCGATGAGAGGCGTCTTTATTCCTTTCAATAAAAGCGGGGAAATCCCTTTTTAAAAAAAAAAAAAGGATTCTGTCAAATGACTCCATCAGGTTTTCATTATTCACTGCTTCTCGCGTTTCATTAAAGAAAGGAAAAGGAAGTTCATTGAGTGTAACCGAGACCTAATCGCCGTCAAAATTGATGTTTGGAAGCATGTGTGCAGGGACTTGTTGAGTGTGTGTAAACTGACCTGTCTAAATCTAAATTAATTAATGAGTCTCGGCGGGTTTTTCCCGCAGTTTTCCCGCAGACGTAACACCTGCTGCTCTCTTCCCCTTACACACACTTGCATTTTCAGACACTCTGACATCACTATCTCTTCTCACACAGACACACCAACCAACAACCTGTAAAGTGTGTGTGTGTGTGTGTGTGTGTGTGTGTGTAACTGAACAAGTGCCTGTTTCATGGCTGCTACTCCCGTTTCCCTGCTGTAATACCATCCCGCGTGTGCATGCATGCTGGGTTTATTTTTCGATGCCTTTATACGTAGTTTCAGTGTGTTGTGTGCATATGAAGAACAGGTGTGTTATTTCATGTGTGTGTGGTCCAAGAGAAGACCCACAATGCCCGGGATGACAGACACACCAGGTTGAGTGAGGCCTTTGTTCCCGCTTCACAGTTCGAGCCCCGTCTCTTCTTACCACTACAGATATGGGTCAGAGCCCCCGTGCACACGCGGATCAATCTGCAGCACAGTACAGCTGCTATAGGTGGGAAGAGGTGGAGGTGTGGGTGTCAGTTTAACCCGTGGGTATTTCCCAACCACAAGTGTGCAAAAAAACACCTGGTAAAATGGAGTTAACTATGGCAGCATCATGTTGGTCAAACAAGGGAAATGCAAATAAGAAATATATCACTTGCTTGCAGCGAACTAGCTTTGTTTTGATATTTAGTATTGAAGGATTCAGCTTCACTTAATTAACCCTTGTGTTTTCTTCCTATCAACTGCAACTTTTGTCCTCAGGGTTTCACTGTTTTTAAAGCATCTAGTATAAATAATTACCTTTTGAGCCAACTTTATTCCGATTTAAGAGTTACTCTTCTTTTCGAAATGTACGGTCAATAGACTTCATTTACACGAATTCAAACCTAATTTCTGAGTTTAAAAAACGCAACAATTCTGACTAATTCTACAAAAATTGACCCCAGATGCTCGACATTTTAATAAAGTAACCCTTTATCTCGACGTAAAATAATTGGGAAACGGGTCTAATTTGACCCAAGGACAAGCAGTCTTGTTATTGAGTTTGATTTGATATGTGTATGTAGCTCTTATGATTTAGTGTTAGCTTCCACGTTAGCCTAAATGTTTACTTGTATGATATCGAAAAAGAGCCACAGAAAAACCACTATTTTAAAGTGATATTATAAAGTATATTTCACAAAAGATGTTTGGTTTTTTGTAAGAGTTTTGCCGCATGCTTTCCATACAGATCTACTGTAAAGCTAATGCTAACGTTTCCCCAAGTTAGCAGAGTGATAGCTAGCTAGCAAGAGTCAAATCAAAAACAATAGTCTTTTATTTTGATATTTCTCAGTATATAATTGTTCAACAAGGATGAGGTCCTTAAATATGGTTGACAGTAGGCACAATGCTTGTTGAGATGCTATTTATCTCACTTTGGTCCAACTTGAACCACCTTAAAGTCTGCACTGCTGAAACCAAACCACAGTGTGTGTTTAACTTCAAATCTGTCCTGCAAAGTGTGCAAACCGCAGTCTGCAGGCTTGACGATGACCCGACAGAAAACACTTCCTTATCAGGGACACTGATATGATGGAAAGGTCCGTTAGGGCTAAACAAACCGTTTTGACACAAACATGAAAGTGTTGAAACAGGAAAACAGAAGGCACTTGAATTTGTCTATTATTGCCTTTCGGTTGACAAGACCTTGTTATTTAATGTAAGAGGAAGTGCCATGAAGGGTCACAGACACCAAACGGGTCAATGCTCTTACACTGCAGGCCAGAAAACAAAACATCTCACATGACCGTCGTTTTAAACGAGGCTGCTTCCAGAGAGAGAAACAATTTACTCCATTCAGGTCCCATGCTTCGAAAGATTCCACATCCCTTGATCTAATTCATTATGTTCAGACTGATTATAGACGCGCTACAGAAGCACTCCTTGTCAAGAAGTCCGGATGGATATCAGCCACTGTCTTAAATAACATGTTCTGTGAATAAGATGGTTGAAGTTAATTCAAAACTCAAGAAAGGAACGAAAGAACATTGAGATAACCAGTTCTCAGACAATCGCTGTCTTTGTGGTCTTTGTGTGGGCGAGACGGGACTCTCTTTCCCGTGAGTCTAATATTGTCCTTCAAGAAAACAGGAACCGTAGTGTTTGTCATGCTTCACCAATCTCCCATAATGTCATGTTTTTTTTAAGAGAATACAGCACTGTTCGAGTCCAACAGGTGCGTCTTCTTTACGTGGTGTTTCCAGAGAGCGCCAAACGTCTTCAACCAGCTTGTTTTTCATTAAGCCGACAGAATTAGTCCTCGCTCATGCTTTGGAGTTTTTCTTGAAATGAAAAGGCAACAATCAGAGTGCAACGAGGCAACAAAAGACTTCTTAATCCCGTCAGGTTGGTTTTTCTACCATCAGTTTGATCCAAGAGAAGAACAGTTTTCCCTCTTCCTGCTTTAAAAAACAACAAAACAAAAGCCGTCTTCTTTTATCCGTCTGCATAAGGAGTATAAACACAAAAAAGGAAAGGGATGTCTTTCTCTTTGTAACTCAGCGTCTCTTCACTTGTATGGACCCAGGAAAAGAAAGGGACCAACAAAACAGAGCAAGGTCTTCTCTCTCTTTGTCTCTTTGCGTCTCGAAAGTCTTTTCTCTCCTCGTCAGCATCCGGCCGGTACGTCTGACATGAAATCGAACTCGTTCTGACCGAGCCAGAGTTCAGGCAGCTCGTTGGCTCGATCCAAACCGAGCTCAACGACCAGTGACATGAGAACCTCCTCGTCCACGGGGTCAAAATCGATTAATGCACCCGTGCTGGTGCTTTGGTTCCCCATGTTCATACCAACGCCCATCCCACCTCCACCCAGACCTCCAGAGGGGCCCAGAATCTGGTTTCCCGTGCCCAGAGGCGAGGCACCGAATCCCCTTTGAGCTCCTCCAGGTGCTTGGTGTCCCGCAGAAGCACCGGCGAGGTTCTGGTAGTGAGAGTTGAGTTTCTGAAGCTGCATGCTAGCGATGAGGTGAGGTCCCGTCTGGAGGCAGAACGGCTGAGGTTTGGAGATGGGAGTGGAGGATAACGTTGGCGATGATGCGGTACCGGAAGATGGAGAGAACGGTGCCACGGAGGACTTGGAGTTCGGGTAGTGGAGCAGGGTGCTGAGAGGAGAGGAGGAAGAGGAGAGGTCCTTCATCGCAGCGTGGGCAGGAAACAGCAGTGAGGTCATCACCAGGAAAACACCAGAGCCTGCAGGAAGAAAATAGATGTAATGAAATGTAAACGAGATATCTGGAAAGAATCCGTTGATCTGATGTAAAGTAAGTCGAGGAAATGAAAATGTTTTTATAACTTCAGTGTATACCCTCTTTATTGTAGCGTGGACTCGTATGTATTTGGTTATATCATACCTACAGATAGCATCCACTTCTTAGGACCCGAAAAATCCATACCAATCTCATATCTGTGTACTAAGTATGAAGCATGTGATTAGCCTAGCTTAGCATAACGATTGGTAGCGGCTGGTTTATAGAACGCTGTAATTATCACACAGGTGTGAATCAATCTTTTTTTTTCACTTGCCCCTTTGAGCACATGTTCATATTCTGCAATCTGTCGTTATGGAAATAATTGAGTTGTGTGTATGCTTCACATTAACGTGGCGGAGTCACTGGACTGTAGTATTTGCTTAATATGTCTGTCGTTTGGTGGCAGGGACTTTCCTCCTTATCTGCCTTTGGTTTCTGGGTTACATCGAATTGTCAATATTTAAATAATTCAATCATTTATTTAAGCATTTGAAAGCCAAATAAATCAAGTTATTGTCAGGGGGCTTTGTTATTGTACTTTCTACATTGTTTGTTTCCACAGTTTTAAATAGCTTGAGTGTGGTAATTCTGCTTTTACTTATGATCTGAATACGTCCCCCGCTCCTGAAAACGTTTGCTCGCTAAACAACGGATGACAAATAACTAAAGTGGTCATTAAAAAGTGTTTTCCTGACAAACATGTGGCGGCTTCAAACCGCACCAACAATGAAGGCGTTGTTGACTTAAGAGCGGCTTTACTCATGTCCGTATGGCTCTTTAAAATCACTGAAAGTCGTGACTGTCTGGAAAACATGCCGGCCGGCCGCATGACTCGACGTGTTCGAGACGGATTTTGTGTGTGTGTGTGTGTGTCTGTGTTCGCTTGATGTCTGCTTTTACTCTTGACCTATTGAGCAGAAAATTAAGCATGAGAAGGCTGCGGGGAGAAGGCCTGTGGGTACTAACGGGGTTAGTGAGTGTTTATGAGGTCTGTGTGTGTGTGTGTGTGTGTGTGTGTGTGTGTGTGTGTGGAGTTCATAGCACAACAGAGCCTTTGAGGACCTCAAAGAGTGATTGGGTCACATGGCAGGATAAATACACAGAGCATTGCATATGTCTGACTCTGTGTGTGTGTGTGTGTGTGTGTGTGTGTGTGTGTGTGTGTGTGTGTGTGTGTGTGTGTGTGTGTGTGTGTGTGTGTGTGTGTGTGTGTGTGTGTGTGTGGAGGAAAGTGTGTGTTGTGGAAAGCTTGACACACTGAGAAAAATGTCACTGAGATGTGTGTGGAGGTAAAAAAATAAAAGTGTGTTTCCCAGTGTGCGTGTGAGACTCCTGGAGGCTCATGTTAAAGTCCCTGAGCTGGTTTACATTACTCGAAACACACACACACATCATGCGGCTATCCTTTGAGTAAGTTAATCACCTAATACACACACACACATCATGCGGCTATCCTTTGAGTAAGTTAATCACCTAATACACACACACACACACACACACAGCCCCTCCTCCCAGCGCTGGCTCTTATTTGGCGAGAACATAATTGCTACAGGCAGGCATGCAGCTGCACTCCACTGATATAGTTAATACACAAAGATACCCAACAGCTGTCAATGGCAGGTCTGTGTGTGTGTGTGTGTGTGTGTGTGTGTGCGCGTGCGTGTTCATTATTCATTGCCTGATTACTGTCAGGGCCAGGCTGCCTCTGCTCGACAGCTTTCCAGCACATTGAGTCCAGGAGACACAAACTAATTAAAAACCGCACACATTCTCCTCCGAGGGCGCAGAGGAGGAAACGCGGCTCTTTAAGGATTGTGATATATTCCTCAAACATAACATTTAGTGACGGTGGAGGAGATCATCTCAGCGTGCATCCAATTTGCAACACGTGCTTTTAGGTATTTCGTTGAGAAACGTTGAATATTTGGAGAAAGCCTGAGTCCTGTTTACATGATCCAAGACGTCAGAGTTTACCGTCACATGTTTGGATACAGGAGGCATTTATTTGCTGTCCAGTGATTTACGTAAAAACCACCACGTAGAAACCTCGCTAAACGACCCGTAGTTCATTTTTTTAAAAGAATATCTTAACGGTCGTATCAAATTGTCGACACAAGCTACTCCATTTATTCCATTCCCTGACAAAATGACGTGTTAATTTCAACGTGACATTTACAAGCACTCAGGAGACATGACAAGGACCGGAGGGAGTCAATAACGGAGAGTTGTGAAGATTTGCTCGTAATAACACGAGGAAGGATGCTGTGTGGAGCGTTTGGAGGAGAGCCAATGTTTTTTCCTGTTCACAGCTGACCAGACACATTGTGTTCTCCCAACGCTGTTTTATGACTTTGTGAAAATGGGCTTCAGTCTCCTTGTAAATGATTTCGTTCGCCGTCTCGGCTTCCGTCTTGGCCGTGGAGCGCTCCGCTTTCATTTTAATTATCAGCAGAGAGTCTGACAGAACAACACGGCAGTCTCCTCGTGCCTTATAATAGACACTTTACAGTGAATGAAGCTTTCACAATCACTTTTTAGAAGCAAAACAGATGAACAGAAATACAATAACGCCATTAGTCGTGTATTTCATTAGTCAGATCATTCATATTTGAAGCCACTTATGAAGCAAAAAGCCTAATATTCTCTCATTTCAGCTTCTTAAATGTAAGGATTTGACACTTTACGTTGGGGCATTTTTTTTTTTTCCAATAGTCGAATTAAGACGCTAAACTCCTAGAATAACGTTTATTCTTAATCGAGGTCCATTTAGTAGTTGTTCTGGAGGTTTCTACTGATCACATGGTCTTCATCACTTTATCAACTAAAAGTCCTTAAAATGTTAACATTGACATCAGGAACTAAATGTCCTCGTTATCAATTCACTACACACACTAATTGGTAACATTATATCATAAGCATATTATACACACACACACACACACACACACACACACACACACACACACACACACACACACACACACACACACACACACACACACACACACACACACACACACACACACACACACACACACAGAGAGAGAGGTTTCAATTACTCAATTAAAGCGAGACGAGACAATTGAAACGTCACCCTGTCCCTCACAGACACCACACACACACACACACACACACACACACACACACACACACACACACACACACACACACACACACACACACACACACACACACACACACACACACACACACACACACACACACACACACACACACACACACACACACACACACACACACACACACACACACACACACACACACACACACACCACACACACACACACACACACACACACACACACACACACACACACCACCAACACACACCATATGCTTCCCCAGCGTGACGCATTCTCCATATTGAAGACGGTTAATGAAAAGCCAATTTAGAAAAAGAGGGAAAACAGAGTCAGCAAAGTTGTTGCATGTTGGAAAACTTGGAAAAAACTCAAATGACTGTTTACAAAATACTTGTATCACATTTTCACTGGTTTAAGGTTTAAATGAAGTGAGAATCCACATCGCAAACACACTTTAAATAACAAAACATGATTTTTTTTTTACTGAAATATTTATGTTTTTTTCCCATTAAATGCTCATTTCCATACGTTGTATTTGTTTTGCAAGTATGCCTGCGAGTATCATGTGTTTATATTATCACATGGGCACACATAAGCAGGCAACCCCACTTCCTTTAAGGGTACATTTACAAATCAAATCCAAAATGCAAATGTCACACGCATGCTTTCGCAGCAGAAACACTTCAGGTGGATGCAACAAAAAAGCCTGAGCTTATTCAAAATGTTATGTAAACACTTCCAGATTTACACAATGTCAACAAAACGTTCAACATGCATTGAAAGAGGAAACACACCAACCTGTGAGAGAAGCCCGGTGCAGTCCAGAAGAGTCAAGATGAAAACAGTCCGGAGAGTCCAACGTTTCCTCAGAGGAGTCAGAGGGAAGTTATTGTGGAGTTTCCGAGAACCAGAGGCTGAGATCCGCACACACACTCTGCCAGCTCCTCAGTGAGAAGCTCTCTCTCTGCTCTCTGACCAGCCGTGAGAGAGTGTGTGAGTGTGTTCCCATCCCAAAACAAGGAAGCGGATTCCCAAAGGATCCGGATGGAGGCGGGAAGAGCGATCTCATTGGTCGAGGGGCGTGTCCAAACTGATTTTGACAAATTGAATCAAGACAGTAAATAGTAATACCATACAGTCTATGAGTAATACACATGGCATCCTAGAAAACAAAGGTTGTGGGTGCTTTGATAATTATAATATGAAAGTGTTGGGCATTCAAGGTTTAGCAACTAGTGGGACAGATTCATGCAGTTCTTGGGATAAAGTAGCTTATATTCACACTATTTTTTTATATTGAGACCTCCACATGATGAAGGTCTGTGTGTGTGTGTGTGTGTCATAGATAACATGGCGTGCTCTCCACTGTCTGTCTGTCACACACACACACACACACACACACACAACACCACACACACACACACACACACACCCACACACACACACACACACACACACAACACAACACACACACACACACACACACACACACACACACACACACACACACACACACACACACACACACACACACACACACACACACAACACACACAACACACACACACACACACACACACGATGAAAATGAACTGAAATGATAAATGCCCTAATATATAATTCAGGGCTATACTGCAGTTTGTTGGCAATGGAAATCAACAGTGCAACATATACAACGCAATATGATGAAGATACATAAATAAAATAGAGCAAGTGACACAATGGTGGAAGTGAAATGCAGTCAATTGTAAAGTATGTTCATGTTTAGTGAGTTGGCAACCAAAATATCTGGACCCTGAAACTCCAGCAGCTAAATGTCATCAAGCCATCATTCATTGTATTACGTTCACCTGTGTTCCCCCCCACTGTGGTTTCCTAAAAGACTTCTGCGGAATAAAACACGGTCTCTCCAGCTCCGATATGTGGGTGAGTCCAGCCTCCAGAGTTTAGAGGGAGCCGCTCCGCAGGCAGATGTTTCTCACTCTGAAGGAAACACCACCAGGAATCAAATGGACCATTTCAGAGCACTCAGTCTTTGTCTGTGTCACTCACCCCGAGAGAGGGGAGAGAGACACACACACACACACACACACACACACACACACACACACACACACACACACACACACACACACACACACACACACACACACACACACACACACACACACACCCACACACACACACACACACACACACACACACACACACACACACCACACACACACACACACACACACACACACACACACACACACACACACACACACACACACACACACACACACACACACACACACACACACACACACACACACACACACACACACACACACACACGTCTGTGAATGATTTGCATAACAACATGTTGATGTTCTTGTTGAGATGTCCTCGTGTGATTAGAGTCACTGATGAATATGCACTGAGTGATTTAATTTGTCAGGTTGTTAGAACAGTGTGTGTGTGTGTGTGTGTGTGTGTGTGCGTGTGTGTGACTCATACACCATCTTCTTAAAACAAAGTCACATGAGGGAAAACTCCAAGACCACCATTAATATCAACGACTTGTGCTAAAAATGTCAGAAATCATCACAGCCACTTCATTAAAATACTTCCTGTTTGGAGTCTTTGTGTGCTCTTATGTTGAGTTATGGTCACACAAGTGGTTTTGGCTGGATTTAAATCTGTCATAAAACAATGTATGCTTGACAACCTTGCAAAAATGTACAAAAACAAACATTGTAAAGGGTATAAATGAACAAATAATGTCAAACTCTGCAACGTGCCATGCATAAAACTGAATAATGTCACATAAAAACACTAAATTCAGTCAAATGTCGAACTTTTTTTCATGTTATGCTTTTGTAGCTTTTACTTTCCTCCCCATTAGTGCAACATATCCATTTCCATGTGGCAAACAATCACATTTATCCCATTTTCAATAATCTTTAACACCAAACCACACGGTAAGAGTATTATTGGAGGCAAACGTACGTATTTTAAATCTACTTTTTTATATCCGATACCAGAGGTGATCACAGCCTGTGGATTAAATGTTTAAAAGTGTGTCTCCACGAGGAGCTTAGACTCAACCCCAGATCTGCTGAAACCCTCCTCTCCTGTGGGTCCATTTATCCTCTTGTATTCATACGGGACAAACAAAAGGCTGCTCGGGGTAGAAAGAGAAATCACCCAAAGTGTCGTTGGGGGGAACCTCCAATTCATCCCCAAAATAAAAAACCCTCCCCCACGGCCCCATCATGCTAAAAAAGAACACGTCCATTCAGTGTGTGTGTGTGTGTGTGTGGAGGCAGCACGTCATTACGCGCCAACAACAAGTGCCACGCGCCCCTCTCTGTTCCGTTAAGCAGATAAAAGGTGGCATCTGTCTTTATTGTGAGAGTAAATCCCCTCCGCCATTGACCGCAGACACTTCACATGTTGATGAGGAGGAGGAGGACGAGACGAAGCCCCCCCCCCCTTGCTTTGTTCGTTTGGTAGGGGGGGAAGACGTTATGCAAATCTAACAAACCGTTTGTGATTTCCATCCAAAAAGGACAAATAATTATATTGGTGAGACTGCCAAGCTGGATTTTTGAGTTTTGGCGGAGTGGATGGAAACTGTGATGAAACCTTTTTAACGCTGCGTGGATTTCTCCGATATGAGGTTTTTTGTTGTGCTTCCTAAGGTTTGGAAAAAGTCCCCAAACTTAAACAGGCTTATGCAAATGTTTAGCACCCATCCAAAGAGGAAGGACTTGGTTTATCTAAAGTAATCATGAGCGAGGGTCCGATGACTCTATTCAAATCACTGGCGCCGATTTGCATAAAAGTCGTTGGGAAAGTTTATTTGTCACGGAGAAGTGAAGGTGTGTTCAACAGAAACCAGACAGTAAACAAGAGCCTAATGAAACCAGTGCTTTGTTTGGCTGCAGTTGGCCTCATCGGTTTTGTCAAATGAACAGGGAAAGAGTATTATACTGCATTTTAATGAAACCCATGGAGCATACAAGTCTAACAAAACCCCTCAACTCACCACCTTCTGATGAAACTAAATCCAAAACTGTACTCCATGGACTGCATTTGCGTGCGTGAGGAAGAAGAACATTTGAGCCAAATACAAATTACAGTTCAATGCTGGCAGCTCTTTATTCACCGCAGTGTGGAAGATCTGTTTTCCGTGAATCGGACAGCTACAAAACTCTACAATCTTGTCTCTGGGTCATAGAATTCAGAGCTGCAAGTGGACAAAAGTGATGTGGTGTGTACCGTTTTGTATCTGGGATCAGTTGTTCCCAATTAAGTGGTGATGGGAATCACGGCTCTTTGAAGGGAGCCGGATCTTATGGCTCCGTTCCTTTCCGAGAGCCGTTCAAAAGAGCCGGGGGCGGGGTTAATAGGTTTATCTGCGAAAGAATCACCAGGATAATGATTGACTGTATTGCCAGAAATCTACTTTTACTCACAGAAAATGTATAACTTGCTACATCTCTCAGCCAGCCAGACTACTCCTCAAGCAGCATGCGTTACGCCGTCACCATCTACGGCTAATGTGCATTCAGAAAGCAAGTTCCTGTGAAGGCGAGTGGATTTGTGGCAGGCGATAAAAAGAACAGCTCTCACCAAGTACGACTCGGTTCCCTTCGTTCGCACCAAAGGGCCGTTCAAAATAATCGGATCGTTCGCGACCGACACATCACTACAATTACGCAGCGTCCACACGGCGTTGAAGCTTGCCGGCGGGCGTGTCTGAAACTCGACCAACAACCAATCACATGGCCGTTAAGGCATCAGGTGATCAACTTCTGTACCTATTTGTGTTCTCACTGAACACAAAGGGATTCAAGTCTCTATTGAACATTCAAGACATAATAAGGTGTTTTAAAGCCTTTTAAATCAGTTACTTAGGTTTCTACCCTAAATTCTTGCTGCAAACTTGCGTTAAGAGTAATTGGTACATTTTGCCCGCTTGGTTTAGTACAACAATTTTACGTTTATCCAACAAAGCTTTTCAGATTGTCTTCAAAGCGTCTAAAACACTTCAATGTCCTGATTAGAAAGGAATGAATCCGACTATTTTGTGTAGTTTTTACCGAAACCGACCATCCCATCTGCTTCCCAACATGTGCAGAGGTGTGAAAGTAGGCAAGGATATAACTTTTAACAAGCTCTCTTTTTAACATTCATTACTCAACTGCTCTGTCATTTCCAAGAGTACAGACTCAGGCTTTGTCCCGTCTGTGTGTGGCCTTTCAGAAACATGTAGCCTCTGGACGTGGTCGAAGACACTTTGCATGACCTGGGACGTAATCTAAAAGTCCTGAGTGCTACTTTCCTGTCATTAGATCAGTGTATTAGTGCAGATCAAAGGGGGTTTAGGTTTCCAAGTAGCTCATGTTCGGGGGGTTTATTGGTTAGAACATACACTCCTATTGCCGGACAAATGATTTTCGACGAATCTGCGAAACCCTGGATTACGTTCAATGCTGAATCTATTTTCCTACAATGCATGTAATGTATATTAAAGGTAGGGGAGGATTGTGGTTATGGTTAGGTAACTACACACTTGATTAAAGTTTGTCAAAATGCGGGATTTAGTCGATTTGTGACACGAAATAAACTATGATTTCTACATTTGTACTTGTCCACTACACTGTAAGTAAGCTAGAGTACTTCAATGACTACATAGGAGGTACAACATTGACATTATTCTGAGAGATACTGTGCCGATACGTCATAATATTCCTAATCGATTATAATTTGTTGTACGAGACGACCGACATGGGAATGTTTTGATAGCAGAAAGATGACAATGTCTTTCAAAGCTAATTTGTTGTGGTGTCACGTATAAAAAAAAAAAAATATGGGCTACATATCCTTAAGAGGTTAAACAGCAGGAAGACAGCGTTTCCTAGGATACGATCGCAATGGAACAAAATCCTTCATGAAAATGCAATCCAGAAATTCCGAATCCTCTGGAGGCCCCTCGAGTTTGTCTAATTTGATTCTGCGATGCACAGAAAAACTACATAAACACACACAAAGTCTCTCAAGTCTCATATTTACAGCCCCCCCCCCACTCGTTGCAATGTAACCCCCCCCATCCTCCTCCCAGTTTATGAGATAGAATTTCAATCGTCTCCCATTTTCCAAACTCGTAAACGCTGTAATGAGTTTCATTTGCTTCGGCTACGTTGGGCTCAAACCGCCGAGGTGACCGCAGCAGTGTTCATAAAGATCACAGGGAACACACACACACACACACACACACACACACACACACTTCTGTGGAGCACATGCCCGCTCTGACTGGTGACTCCTACATTTGGTGTGAATTTCCAGGGGCCATTAATTTAGGGAACATCACTTTTGAAGGAAACGGCCCGACATTTGTGGTTCCTCTTTCAAACGCTCTCCATTAAAGCCACACACACACACACACACACACACACACACACACACACACACACACAAATCACCGCTCACACGACAACAACATGCTCTCCTGGCTTTTATTTCAACAAACGCTCCTTGTATGTACTTTAACACATGCCAACAAGTTTAAAAAACAAAAGCATGAACAAATTAAACACATTTTCTTTACGATTTCACAGGTGAACTTTAAGCTAAAATGTTTCCATATTTGAAGATTTTTGGTCAAATGACAGTCAGTCTTGTGTAACGTAACATACATACAGGATATTGACAATTAAACAATGTAGTAGAAGAAAGTGACTCAGGTTTAAAAGTGTTATTATAGTGTTATCACTAAGAAGCCTTTTGGAAATGTAATAAGGCAGGATTTTCCTGTTCTTTTGCCATTTTGGGGGAAAATCGTCAAGAATAAAAAGGAATATTTAACGATTATAATGTCTGAAGAATGTTTTTAGCTACCACAATTACACTAATGGAAGTCTGGAGCGAGGCAAAACCACAATATCCAGTTGAAAGTTCCTAAACAAGATCCACAGTTGGA
>NW_022990121.1:0-80000 GCF_902827175.1 Gymnodraco acuticeps | reverse complement strand
GATCAAAAGGACAGAGAAGTTTCTGACTAAGTCTTTAGCGGCGACGGTTTCTCTACAGCGTTAAGATAACATGGACTTTTATTAATCCCTCGTGGGGAAATAGTTTCTCTGCATTTGACCCATTCTAGTGTTAGGAGCAGTGGGCTGCCATTTTGAACGGTGCCTCGGTAGCACTTGGTCTTGCCGGGACTTGAACTGGTGACCTTCTAGTTGCCAAGCCAAGTCCCTATCGACTTCGCCACCACCGCCCGGGGAACCAACTAAACAATCATGACTATTTTCGTATATATTTAACACAAATATGAACGCATTGCAGGTTAACCCCCCCCCTCCCCCCCTCAGATCTCCCTCTCTACATCCATCTGCTTCTTCTCCTTTTTCCATTAACAGATGGAGACGGTAAATTCTGGTAAAGTGACGAGCGTCCACGGAGGCCTCGGATATTTACTACCTGCAAACGTTCATCTATCACAGCATGTGTGGATTACACTGCAGGTGTGTGTCCTTATTTTATACTACGTCTCCTGTTTCGCGTTTGATTGTGTATATATTTCTTCTTTGACCAAGTTCCATTACTTGAATCAGCTGTATATCTTTCTGTGAATTACTTCAGTGTGTGTGTGTGTGTGTGTGTGTCAAGCAGCTTCAGCACAGGGTAGAATTAACGAGCACGAGTAGCAGGATGTAAAGATGCTGCAATATTTCCCTGTTGACACACACACACACACACACACACACACACACACACACACACACACACACACACACACACACACACACACACAACACACACACACACACACACACACACACACCACACACACACACACACACACACACACACACACACACACACACACACACACACACACACACACACACACACACACACACACACACACACACGCCTCCTGGGAAATCACGCTACCAGAGCCTCGTAAACACAGAGCCGTGAATGCAGGCAGACAGCTGCTGCCTCTGACAATCAGCCATAACAAAAATAAAGAAAATAGATTTTTAATTGACACGCCCGCTTAACAAGCCTCTGTGTGAACGAACGGGAAACAATTGGAAACACTGAGTAATCCTTGAAATAGGAATCACTAGAAAAGCCCATTACGACTTATATTTAAATGCCTTGCACAATGTTTATTCTCATTTATATTAGGAAAATAACAGAAGGGAAAAGGTTTCTGAAGTCTGAGAGAAAGATGTTTTTATTATTACTGAAACATTTTTTATTGCAGATTCTTGTTTTAACTCCTTACGTTTGTAGGATTTGTTCCCCTAATTGTTCTAATTAATCTTACATTTGATATCATTCTAAATTGGAACAACTTTCACAAAACCCAATTTCCCCCGGGATTAAGTGTTGTGATGTTGATGTAATGACTTTGTAGTAAAAAGGCTGTTTGGTGACGTTCCAACTGTGGCGAGCCGTCAGGGCTCTGATAGATATTCTACAAAATAATATAAAAAAAAATGTTTAAGTTATATTTTTCATTAGTTTTACCAAAATAACTTGATTTAATTGTATTTAAAATAACATTTCCAAATAAATAAATCCTTCGAATCTGCCTATTCAGTTTCTGTTTGAATGTGAAGGGTTAAATGAAAGAAGCTCGTCTCTGCGAGCTGATTGGACGTCCTGCTGTGAATTCACTGAGGGCCAGCTATAGTGACTGAACGAGAGAGTAACGTCAACTGACAGTACAATTGACCAATCATATCTTCCCTCTAAATGGGTGGGTTTTATTATCGCGGACTTTATGACAAGTTCCGCCCGCTGTGAATCTTTTCTTGTTTCCGTAGCAACAACAACTTCCAGTCAACAGCGTAAACTCACCTTCAAAATAAAAGCATGCCAAATTACACTTAAGACATACAACTGCAACGAAAGGAACAAACACAATGCAATATCCTTTTCAATTTCAAAGAACACAAATAGGGTTATTTACAGGTGTTGTTTTGTGTGGTAGAGGGTCGCTTTCATTGATGCGTTTTGCACCCCGGGCCGTTGTTTTGATATTCCGCTGAAGTATACGCTGTGACGTAATAACTCTTGACGTAAGGGGTGGGGGTCAGAGGGCCTAGGTATAAAAGTCACGGCTCGGCGCCACTGCGTTCCAACAGTCAAATATGTTGACAAACGTTGGAAATATAGCTATAAAACTCTTCAAACTGTTATTTTTGCTTGATTGACTGCCGAGTAGTTTGTGATTTTTAATGAATATGTGCCGACATTATTATTATTATTATTATTTAACTCAACACACAGCTGCGTCTCGGGACATTAAGGGCTGTAAAGCTTATGGCTTTTATTCACAAGTTCTCTTTTTTATTGAGATTATTTCGCATTTAACTGTCATTTTTCAACTGTTGTTTTCTCGTGAATACTTTCACACAAAACACGGTTCCATTTAAAAAAAATAAAAAGTTGTCAAGTAATCAAATCGAGAGTGAGTGTTGCTGCTTATTTGGTGAAGAAAAAGGAATAAAATGGCTTTAAAACATGTCTATAATTATAGATGAGTTACTTCACAGGGATTTTAATGAATAGCTAACCCTATTAAAAAAAAATCTGAGTTTTTGCACCATAAATAAAGTCAACCAATCAAGATGATTTATTGTGCAACTAAAAAAATGGCACGCCTGCCTTTTATTGTTTCCTGTTGGTGCAAAATAGCTGCATGACACATGGGTACAGTGTTAGTTAAACATAAAGGGGTTGTGTCACAACACATGCTTGATTAAAATCAGAAAGAAAGGGATTTTGGAGATTACCACATTCAAATCTTTGCGTGGCAGCAGACAGCAGATGTGGGCACACACACACACACACACACACACACACACACACACACAGAGATGTAAACACACACAAACATGCATTAAAAAACGCACACTGCACAGTTTCTCATGGAAACCAGTGTTTATAGGCAGCAAAGCAGAGAAACACTTATCCAACGCGATGATGTCATTTGGATAAGTTAGCTTCGAGGGTGTGTGTGTGTGTGTGTGTGTGCGTGTGTGTGTGTGTGTGTGTGTGTGTGTGTGTGTGTGTGTGTGTGTGTGCGATGGCCTATTCTTATTCGTGTGTGTGCATGTTAACTCAGCAGACATGTGGGTCCGTCTTTAATCAGAGACAGAGACAAATGCCTCGATATTTTACATTTTAATACGCTCTCTTCTCGGTGGTTTTGGTGTCTGCTTGTTGTGTGGTGAAGCTTTGAAACTGTCAACAAAAAAAGGGTTTCAGAGTAGAGGTTGGTCGAAGAGACATGAAAGAAAAGACAGAGAGAACGAGAGAGGACACTAAACAGATGTGACGGGTTGAAAGCAGGACTCCAACTTCAATGGAAGAGAGAAGAAAGGAGGGGAAAAAGCTGTAAAATCAATACATATTCACAATAACTATAAATCCAGTACATGTACACCCTTATAGGCGGAATCAGGTCTGCAGCCAAACACACATTTCTCTCCATCTTTGGCTTGTCTGCGTTTCATTTCTAACTCTTTTTTTTATTCTCTCCATCCATCAGTTCGTCCACCGGTTCCTCTAATAAAAGCCGTATGAGTGGAAAGCAGCGATACTCCCTACCCTCTCTGGTTCTGATGATTTCATGCGAGCCAACAGACCAAAGTGAATTTGGCTGAATTAACTCCTGTTGGATGTGATCTGCAGTTTCTCAGAGCAGAGTACGCAATGCTGTTCAGATTAAATGCTACTACATCCAACAGGGTTTTGTCAACAATAAGATGAACCATTTTAAGTTAGAAGGTTGTAATTAATCCCTACTCTGCATCTTGTAGTTTGGACGGTGAGAAAATGATCAGTTTAATGGAAAAACTGAGAGTCTAAAGGCATCACCGTTTGAGGAAGAAATCAAACGAGCTCCAGGGAATACCGATTACAACTGACTTAGTGAAGGACTAAATGGATTAATGTCATTTAAAGACATTCCTGTTTGGGCAGGCGTTTGGGTAACTTGTGTGCGTATTTTTTGACCAGCGTTTGTACTGTCTTAGGAAACTGTCCTATTTTAATGTTGACAAAACCATGATGATCATGTTTTATCGAGTCAATTCTGTCTTTTTCCTTAATGTCATGGTTTGGTAACCTGACTTTAAAGAGCAGAAACTCTCTGAGTCAGATCGTAAAGGGGTCCAGCAGACTGATTGGTGAGCCACAGCTACACCTGGAGACCCTGTCCCTCGGGCAGTTACAGCGGTTATCCAGCTGTCCCTGACACACCAAGCGGATTTCGGCCGTCGATAGATGTCGGGCCGTCGATGAGCGTCGTGTCGCCCTACTCAGATTGGTGTGTCCCGCACCGTTGTGTCTTTTCGGCCGTGCCGACACCTTCCGCCGCCGATTCGACAAGTTGAATTGGTTGGCTGTCGGTCAAATAAATCACTCTGATTGGCTGTTCAGCTAGCGAATCAGTGCATGAGAAGCGAAACGGAAGTCAGGGACCCAAACAAACTCAAGAAGGCAAATCTGAGACTTCATTGAACTCCAGCTCTCGACTCAGGTTCGGGAAAGCCCCGTGAGCTTCTCGCTGTAGAGTGAACATGGAACGCACACTCTATTTGTTGTTTGTATATATCACGCAGTCTGTCTTCCGGTTGTTGCCTCTTTTGAATGACGAATACACACTACCGCCGCCTGCTGGTACGGAGAGTTATTGCCACTCACGCATGCGCAGTTCGTACGTGCTACTTGGCCGTCGGCTGAAGTCTTTGCGGTGTGTTCCAGTGCGACACATGGCCAAGACGCAGAGACGCGAGAACTTTGGTGTTCTTTGGTGTCAGTTTGGTGTGCAAGGAGCTTTAGACGATGACTCCCACCCTCTGCACTCAGAGTTTTTCCTTCGGCCGGATGTTAGTCGTCCCAAAGAGTAGAAGGAAGCGGTATGAAAACAGTTTTATCCCAGCAGCTATTGCACAAATTAACACATCATAGGAGCGTCACACAGATGCCTATTTATTTATTTAATTATGAATGTCCATGTTTGTACGAGTGTTTTCCTTCTTAAATGAAATATTTTGAGATTTGACGGAGCAGGGTGTACTTTTTATTAGTCCTTTTATTAGAGATGTGTTTGTGTTTGTTTTTAGTGTCAGGATGGATCCCTCTGCAAACAAAATCTACCTACGGGTACAAATAAAGAACCTGAAGTGTTTTGCTGCTTATTTGAGAGCATTACAAATAGCTTTAATAAAGCATCGTCTTTGAGGTACTCCACAGTTATTATAACATAGAACTCAATCAATTATAGAGCTACATTTTCAACACAAGTTGTCCTCACGAATCCCGTTGATGGGACCAGATTTTGGACATTTTTAAATCAGACTTTCTATCAGAAACAGGGAATGAATGCTGCGTCAAATATGAAATGTCACTGACAAAGGGAAAGGAAGGAGGCGCTCTGTGGTTCACACTTCCACACACAGGATCTGCAACATTTACGAGCGATCAAATTCAGGTCTGGGAAACACGGCTGCAAACAGCGTAACGTTCGGAAAATGACCCCGACTCTTAGACGCTTTTTCCCTGACCTCGCCCTCATTACAATAATCCTCCCGACTCAACTTTCCGCCTCAGTTTCACCCCGCCTCAGAATCTCCTGGGTGCAGCAGACACACTGACTTACACAGACATAAAGAGAGACAAGATGCAAAAATGAAGAAATACCACATGTATGAAGACCCAGACTCTCACTGAGTTTGTGGGCAATAGAGTGGGGTCATCATCGGTACACACACACACACACACATCACTTCAGGGGACATTACATTGACTTACATGCATTTCCTGGAGACTTATCCTAACCACACACACACACACACACACACACACACACACACACACACACACACACACACACACACACACACACACACACACACACACACACACACACACACACACACACACACACACACACACACACACACACACACACACACACACACACACACACACACACACACACACACACACACCACACACACACACACACACACACACACACACCACACACAACACACACACCACACACACACACACACCACACACACACACACACACACACAACACACACACGTATAGAAACAAGAACAGACATGAAACCACACATAAAAAGAGCCACATAGAGATAAAAGGCTTTAGTTGAACCAGGGTTCATTGAAACACACACACACACACACCTGTTTACCTTCTACGACAAACACCTGTGCATAAACACACACACACACACACACACCTTTGATGGTGCTGATGACCGTGTCCAGGTGTTTGCTGTCGTTTCGGTCTGGTCGGCAGCTTGGGCTGATCTCCAGCGAGTAGTCGGGTCCGTACTCTGTAAAAAACTAGACATCACAGCGCTGCAATCAATATGACAACTTGTGGATTTATTTTGTATTCACAGCCACACTTTAATCCCACACATCTGCACACAGTCTGCAGCACAGTGCCAGAGAACACTCTCTACTCTGTCTCTTTTTTAAAGATCGCAGCTGCTTTACTGGAACATTTGGACTTTGAAGAGTTGGATTGTGAAACTGACTGGTAATGAATATTAACACAGGCTTTCAGGGATCCCTGTTTAAAGGAAAAGACTCCTGACACTGACCACCAATTGCCCTTTGTGGTTAAACATAAACCATATTCAGATGAGGCTTGTACTGATTGGCAATTGGATCAGATGTCCATGACTGAAGGGATGATTGAACCAACGATTGTTTTGAAGGCGATTTTGTTCTACCAGAACTAAGATGATATAAATATTATCTGTAGAATCTGCACACTGCCGTTTCATTTTTTCTTGAGGAGCGACACGATCACACTCTCAGCACGAGAACATTTTAAATCCATAACTACAGACGAGTTTGCCGTCTAAGACCCCACATTTTAGTTTTCCACATGCATGCCAACCCAAATGTTGCTTTGCGCTCCATATGAGAAGTTATCGTGATTTATATAATGTGGATTGTGATATTAAAGACGAGATTACGACGTTAACGACACACAGTGGCGAGCCGTGACTTTTATACCTAGGCCCTCTGCCCCCCCCCCCCCCCCTTCCCTCGAGAAAAAAGAAGAAGAGATATTACGTCACAGCGTATACTTCAGCGGAATATCAAAACTGCGGCCCGGGGTGCAAAACGCATCAATGACAGCGACCCTCTACCACACAAAACAACACCATTTATATTCACCTATCATGACAGGGCACCCACAGCCAAGTAACAATTACAAATGAATTAAGTCGGCACGGCGGCCCGCATTGAAAATGACTTAGGCCTACCTTTGATGATCAAATCACTTAAACACAAAGTCCATCCTCCTGTCCTTTTGGATGAAGCACTTGATGGCGGGGTCATGCAGCTGATCCTTTGCCACTCCAGTTTATCATTGTAACTCAATCTTGAAAATGACTCGGTTAATAATTTCGCAACGATCACTGAAGTGAGCCATCATGAACGAATTTATGCTAATTATAAATCTATCGATCATAAATCTATCGTTTAGATTTATGATTCGAAAATAATAAAAGTAGGGTAGACATGTGGATATTATCCGGCTGAACAAAACGTGCATTTATCTAACAGCTTCGTTTTCCACAGACCTTATTTCCAGCTATTTTCCAAAATCCTATGGAGAAATCCCACTGCTTTCTGTCGAGGGAATCCGAGCGCAGCTTACTTCCGGGTTATAGGACGCGTCACTGCACCACTTGCATAGACCTCACAGTGGGCGGAACTTGTCATAAAGTCCGCGAAAATAAAGCCCGCCCATTTAGAGGGAAGATATGATTGGTCAATTGTACTGTCATTTGACATTACTCTCTCATTGAGTTACTATAGCTGGCCCTCTGTGAATGTAGAGAGGGACCAACAAGCTCTCCCGTCTTCACAGTAACTCGCAGAGACGGCATTTAACCTTTCACATTCTAACAGAAACTGAGGATTTATTTCTTTGGAAATATTATTTTAAATACAATTAAATCAAGTTATTTTGGTAAAACTAATGAAAAATGTAACAACAAAAAAATATTGGAAAAAATATTGGAAAAAAAATGTTATTTTTTTTAATGTTTTCAAATATTATTTTTTAGAATATCTTAGGCCCTCACAGAGGGCCTAGAGGGCCCTGACGGCTCGCCACTGACGACACATGATGCTGTAATATAATCGCACCAATCACAGAACAAGCCATTGCTACTAAATTGTGTCTCAGTGGGTCAAAGTGTCCTTCAGCAAGATACTTGACCCCAAATAGCTCTTGTAGGCACGTAGTCTACGGTATTGAAGTGTTTGTAAGTCGCATTGGATAAAAGGGTCATCTCATGACATGTGAAAGACTTTTTTGTACGTCTAAATATGTAAAAGATAATATTTTAAAGACGTTTATCCATGTAACTGCGTGGCGTGGGAAAAAAATGAGGGGAAGCCAATAATACGTCCTTTCTTTTGGGTCGGGGGTGTGGTGGTCAATGTAATAACGTAACCAGATGAGTGATTACAGCACCCGGTATCATTTTACACACATTTGTATCAGATGCAGGACTTACACACGCCTGTTATCTAACCGACAGGTCCGCACGCACTCTCCAGCCCAAACTCTAATAAGCATTCATTCACAAACTAAATCAGGAGACCTTTAACGTTTTACGTCCGACTCGCTTCCTCGCTGTACACAGCTCCAGTTTAGGCATTGGCCTGTAATCAGATTGTATTTGTTGTTGCTGCTGTAGCGGAAGTTTAGTACAATTATTTTTGATTAAATACTCCACATCTCCACCCCCCATAATTGCACTTGCTTCAGTTGCTTGCTACTTTCAAACGGCGGTGAGAGTGGTGCAGTGGCGCTATCTATCTTCTATCGATTAGATTTATGATTCGAAAATTATAAAAGTAGGGTAGACATGTGGATATTATCCGACTGAACAAAACGTGCATTTATCTAACAGGTTCGTTTTCCACTGACCTTATTTCAAGCTATTTTCCTAAATCCTATGGAGAAATCCCATTGCCTTTTTGTCGAGGGAAACCGAGCGCAGCTTACTTCCGGATTTTAGGACGCGTCACTGCAACACTAAGTTGATGCGATTTGATTGGATTGTGAGCCAAGGGAAGCCAGAGGCGGCTGGCTTCCCTTGGCATGGCCCTGACCAATCACAGGTTGGCAGGGGCATCACGTGAGCCTCATCTGATTGGTCAATTCCTCCATTTTTTTTCACCAAGGGAAGCCAGATTCGGCTGGCCTCCTCTCGCAACAGAAAGTGCCATCTACTGTTTCACCATAACATGTAGAGGGGCGCTGTTTCACTCTTTGTAAAATACTCAATGAGAATGGCGGAGAGACGGGCCGGCAGCAACGCACAGCAAAGGAGAATTATCGAAACAAAACAAAGTGTTTTTATTTATTTATTTAAATTATAACTACAATCCGAAAAAACAGGGGAAGCCTGGCTTCCCTTGGCCTCCGGGAGAAAACGCCACTGGTAACTATAACTGTGTAGCTTGCAGAAAGCTTAAAGGTTTCGTTACTCCAAAGCTCTGTCAATATTATCCTCAAATACAAGATTTTCTTTGACACTAAGAGATGCGTAAACCACAAATGTGAACCTCAGAGTGGTGTTAAAGGAGAAGAGAAAGAATCACCAAAGTCATTGGGATTCATCACATTTCATGGCAATCTGTCCGATATTTATTGAGGCATTTCAGTCTGGATCAAGACTGAAATCACTCTCCCTAGAGATAGGACATAGAGTGGCTAACAGACAAACATCAGGGTGTTCAGATGGACATATGTTCCTTATATTTCCTGAACCCACTGCTGTCTAGGAGTCGCATTAACACAAACAAACGTATGAGACAGTCTGGTTCATGTACAGAGAGAAAATGTGACCAGATGAACCACAAATCAGTCAAACTCCAACTGGACAGCCTGGGCCTCACCAACAAGAAGGAGAAAAGAGGAACAGCCTGAGATGATTTCAGCACATACCGAAGGCTCCTGGCATTTCATGCAGAGTCGGACTGATTCCATGAAAACCAGCCAGTTTGAAAGAAAAAGAAGAAAAAAAAACAGGTGGAAATCCAGAGCGTGGGTTCAACGAGAAGTTAAAACCAGAGCGTGTCAACTGCAAAAGCATATTTCCAGGGAATTTGTTCGGCCGTGACTCCATGAGAGCAAAACAAACTCGCAGGCCAGGTTCTGACCACAAGTGCGTCAGTGTGTTCGCAGACACTGTTGTGAAAGCCTTGGACTCTGAAGAATCAGCAGAAGATACTCAACCAGCCTACAGCAATATTCCTCCATACATAGTACAATAGCCGCTTTCACACCAAGTACTTTGCCGTACTTAGTTCCCAGCACTTAGTTTACTGGCAGGCCGCAAACCACTTCACGGCGTATACTGCCACCCGAAGTCCCCGGAGTTGGGGACTGGCCGACACCTCCTCATCTCCACCGCTCCCATGTTTTTTTTTTGTTGCCATAAGTTAGTCTCTAGCCCCGCGCACCAACGGTGCGCGGGGCTAATGCTAATAATGCTAATGCCAGCAAATACAATGGCAATCAGAAATTGGAACTTATTTCTCCCCAGGAAAGTACCACCTCTCTAGCAGGCACTAACAATGGGGGGAAAAGTTCTCATGAACTAAGTTCTCTTTTTGGTGTGAACGCAAAATCCCAGGAACTATCGGAACTAAAAGAGAAAAGTACGGGGAAAAGTACGGGGAAAAGTACGGGGAAAAGTACTCCGGTGTGAAAGCGCCTAATGAGTATTTATCAGTTTCAAATCTGCTCTGCTAATGATTACGCTGTAAATTGAACATGACAGTTAATTCTTGACCTACCACATGCAATGAAATCTGCCTCGACTGCTCCAAAAAAAGCTAGAAAATGTAGCTTGAGTTGGACATCGTGCAAAATCTGAATCAGTATTACCTTTGTGGTTTTCTTTTGTGTTTTGAAAGTCTTAAAGGAACGGTACGCTATTTTTGCTGTGAGCGTTCGATAAATGGAAGTGTTCTCCAAATTTCAAATGTTTGTGCTAAGCTACTTGCTAAAGGAGATACATTTACTGTCAATAGAATAATACATGTACTTAAAGGTGGGGTAGGTAATTCACGTCGGAAACACTTGTTGTTATATTCCATGGAATGCTCTTAACATCCCGATAGCAATGAATACATGAAATGCTTTGACAATAAATACATACAAATATTTCATCTGTGGAAGCCGTAGTCCTGTAAAAAGCACGACCAATCATCTGAGCCGGCTAAAGTAACTGGATGGCCTACCTGCCTGTCAGCCTTCCATCTGGGCACAAACTTATCTCGTGCCCTCATTGGTCATGTGCGCGTTCGTGTGTGTTGGAGGAGGGGCTCCGTAAGGAAGTCAGAAGGAAGCGGCAGATTTTTTTCGGTTGTGTATTTTCAAATTCTAGCGCACTCGAGCTGGTTTCTCCAAAATGACCTACCCCACCTTTAACTAAAGGTTTTAATATTTACATAAGTCGTCTCTGACTAGAAGTCGTAGGCTGCAAATATCAAATATGAGACGGCTCCTTTAAGGTGGCGAAATGATTCTGCAAACATCCCATAGTGATTTTTGGGCTAATTCCACAGACATTATAAATACGAGACTATCTGGTATGAATTTAAACTCTTTAGTGGATTTGATGGACGTCATTAGAGAAACACACACACACACAGACACACACAGGTATGAGCCAACAGGCAGTAGGAGTATTATACTTTGGTGTACTTGGAAGACAAAGACTACTCTGTCTTTGTTTAATATCCGTGTGTGTGTGTGTGTGTGTGTGTGTGTGTGTGTGTGTGTGAGCGAGAGAGAGAGAGAATGCATGCAGTCTGGAGTAGATGAAGGTGTGTGTATTTGTCTGAAAGTCCACAGACATTTGCATGTGTGAGTACAGGCATACCAGCAAATATCCATGGTGTCTAGGTGTGTGTGTGTGTGTGTGTGTCTCTCTGTTTCCAATTAGCTCCGATGAGTTTCTGTGTCTTACCTCCGGCCTTAACAGAGCACAACATGAGAGAAGTTACTTAACACACATATGCACACCCACAATGTATTCCCATGAACCCAGTGATCTGTCTCCCGCTGTCCACACACACACACACACACACACACACACACACACACACACACACACACACACACACACACACACACACACACACACACACACACACACACATCACACACACACACACACACACACACACACACACACACACACACACACGACACACACACACCACACACACACACACACACACACACACACACACACACACACCACACACACACACACACACACACACACACACACACACACACACACACACACACACACACACACACACACACACACACACACACACACACACACCACACACACACACACACACACACACACACACACACACACACACACAACACACACACACACACACACACACA
Source organism: Gymnodraco acuticeps (assembly GCF_902827175.1). Lineage (NCBI taxonomy): Eukaryota > Metazoa > Chordata > Actinopteri > Perciformes > Bathydraconidae > Gymnodraco > Gymnodraco acuticeps. The sequence goes on along the minus strand of NW_022990121.1, from coordinate 67,492 downwards.
CACACACAAGAGATCGGTCTAGCTTGTTTGGGCTTGGATGACCAGGGGGGAGAAATCGAGAGGAAGCGAGGAAGACAGAGGTGCAGACACTCCTAAAAGAAATATTTTCCGATATTTTCATATAATATTCCTTACACTTTTTAGACATACAGGGACCAATATTATGAGAGAAAAGAAGAAGACCGACAAAAATAAATGATACAAGAGACTTAAGTGCAGTATTCAGTGACGCAGTATTTCTACATCACTGGGACAAGGTCACGAGACAGAAAATACCAGCTGACTGGCTCCAGTGTCCCAAGCAGAGACTCAGAGAGATAAATAGTGGAAGGTCTCCGTTTATTTACTTATCTGCCTCAACATGGACCCTCGGCCCATTGCTCACAACTCATATAAGCGTGTTTGTATAGGATACACTGGCCTTGATGCAGATAACGCAAATCCAAATTGCTGATAATTTAGAAAGAAAAACCGGAATAATCACATAAAAAAAGTACAAACGTATTTCTTTGCCTGGATGTTTATCTTAAAGTGAGATCACACTGTCTTCGTATGCATGAGCCCATCTGTTGACAGCCGTGTGTGTGTGTGTGTGTTTGTTTTCACAGCGATCAGCAGGAACTCCAGTTATGAAGGATGCGGAGCTGCACAGCGGAGGGGAAAACGTCTCAGAACAACAACTCTGTCTGCTATCAAGATATCTAATAACTGTGTTCAACAAGGAAAAGCAAAAAAAAACGGCTCGATGCCCAAATCTGAGTCACATCGCGCACGTACACCTCTCACTCTACATCTGGACTTTTATAGATCCATCATTCAGTTTTCCTTTTAAGGGAAGAAATACTGTTTGTATGCTGCCGAACAATCAGGAGAGGGAAGACTATATTGAAAGTGAACATTGAAGCGTGTAATGCAAATATGGAACTGGAAATGAGCACAAGATCTGGCAACCTTTCTTTAGGCCGTGTTTTTTATATTTCCCGTGGTATTAGAGTATTATTGTGTGTGTCAAAAGTATGTAGACTCATCGTAATGGTTGTGTTTAATAAATAAGATCGTGAGAATGGATATCTTGCTGATATATACTCCAAAAAGTACTGTTTAGCAAATGTCAGGCCATTTTATAGATAACTTTGATCCAATTAGTGGGAAGTGGGAACAAGTGGGAACGCTATGAAGTATGACCTAGCTGTGTGGGTAAACATCAGTTATTCAGATGAAGAAACAACTGTAAAGGTCGTATATTATAAACACAGAGCCACTGGGTTTATGAAAATATCTGATCTAATAGGAAAATAAAAGTGGAGATAAGAAAGTGAATGATGGCCCGTCCATGAACTTGAAACCCAAACAGACATTAAAAAGACAACTGCAACTCCCCGAAGAGAAACGAGACAGGAAAGCAACGCGCTCGGCTCATTGTTGGAACATCCCAACATCCATCAACACTTTCCCCACCACGAGTCAGATCGACAGCAGCGAGGCATTTGATTAACAACCATTGATAAGAGACGAATGGAAGGGAGCATTTTCTGAGGTGTCACACACACACACACACACACACACACACACACACACACACACACACACACACACACACACACACACACACACACACACACACACACACACACACACACACACACACACACACACACACACACACACACACACACACACACACACACACACACACACACACACACACACACACACACACACACACACACACACACACACACACACACACACACACACACACACACACACACACACACACACACACACACACACACACACACACACACACACACACACACACACACACACACACACACACACACACGTTTCCGGTGATTGAGCCACAAGCCGTGACGGCAGCGAGGGGCTGGACAGGAAGTGGCTGCAGACAGGAAAAGAGGAAGTAGGAAGTAAAGAGGCGGGACGTTTCCCCTGCTGCCAATCTGGGAGCAGAGACGCACTCCCTTCCTGTGTGGCGGTGAGTCGGACACACATTTGTATTTACTTCTGTGGGGAATTAAAGTCAGCCACTGGAAAAACACAGACAGACGCACGTTGGCTGCCGTTTACAAGCGTGTGTATCCGACCAGTTCCCAGAGGTTCTTTGACATCTATTATTACTGTTTGTACGGCAAGCGTGTGGTTCTCGATTCAATTTCTGACACAAAACACAGACTTTTTCCACATTTCAAAGTGTGGAAAAAAGGGTGTTTTTTGCATGAAATTGCCATACATGAGAGTAACACATGCGTCACTTCCGGGCAAAAAGTACGGCTCCGTCCATTTTTGGGGGAAAGTAAAGCCGTCATTTGAACGGCGGTCAATACAAAATCTGACGTTTTTGCCAATCCGATCAAAAATGTAAGAAAACCGTGGATTTTTGGATCTTCAAAAAGCCCGATTACGAAGGCCAGACAGGCAAACAATTACATTAAATCATTGGAAATCGACGATCGGGCTCGATATATGGTTAAATATAGCAGTAGGCGATCGATGTCCATAGATGAGTCACTTTACGGCCCCGCCCACTTTTGGGGGAAACCAACGCACGCCTGAAGCCACAGAGCTCTTCTTTCACTGTCCTCTCTTCTTAGAGGAAGTCCAGAAACACTGAACTCTGGATTTGTTTTAATGTTTGAGGAGCAATAAACGACACAGCAGCTTGTTGGCATGATACAACTATTATTTTCCGCCTCGCTCATGAGAGTAACAGCCGGCGAAAATTACAGCCTCGCCTGCTAAATTTTATTTAACCATATATCGAGCCCGAGCGTCGATTTCCAATGCTTTAATGTAATTGTTTGCCTGTCTGGCCATCGTAATCGGGCTCTTTGAAGACCCAAAAATCCACGGTTTTCTTTCTATTTCTGATCGGATTGGCAACAACGTCAGAATTTGTATTGACAGCCATTCAAATGACAGCTTTGTTTCCCCCCTAAAGTGGGTGGGCCGTAGTTTTCGCCCGGAAGTGACGTAGGTGTTACTCTCATCTATTCTGTCTAAAGATAATGGTGCCCTTCCATGCCATAATCAAGAAGCGCAATGAACGATACTTGAGGACGGGTCCAGCAGAGAACAAAATCTCTAACCCTTTCCAATGTCTTTTTAACTTAATAAAAATGAGCATTTAATTTATTGATTGCTGTTGGAATATAAAGTGAATATCTGTAAGTCCAGTGGTTAAAAGCGTAAAAACCGTAATTAAATATTGAAAAGCTATCTCCGTACCTTAGTTTTTAAGTTTCTGATTTAGGAAATGAAGTCTTTTGGAGAGTTGAGATAACCTTTAGTGTCCTGTTAGGGGTTAAAGGTGTTTTATTAAATCTGACTTCAGTGTCAAAGACAGCTTTTGGGTTCTTTATTAGATGTAGTTAGGGTACATTTGACTTAGAGTTAGGGTTAGAATCTAAGTTTTGCCCCAAAATACAAAAGCACGGATAAGATTTTGTACTTTTTGACCCCAAATTGAAGTGGTTATTGTGACCCTAACACTACTCTGGATGAGTCTCTGCATATGAAGCAAATCCAGGTGCCAGTTTCCGTTTTAAAGATATTTTTTGCCCACGCAATATGTTGTCAATGGGTGCATGCAGTGGAGACAGGAAAGAGAGGAGCCACAGTACTGTATGTGACGGAGGATATGAGCTGGATTCACACCAGCAGCATTGTGAGGACATGTTCTCTCTGTGCACCGCAGGAAGTTTGGATGTGTGGTTTGTTTTTATCAGAGCAGCGCGGCTGGGAGGAACTCAGCTGCTGGGAAACAACCGAAAACAGAACGAGAGAAGAGGGGGGGGGGGTGAAGAAAGTCACATGGGACGTCTCTGACTGTTTACCAAACACTTTGGAAAGCTATAGCTATTTAAGTTTGACTTAATGCTTAGCCTAACAAGCTCTACAAATGACCACAAATGTTCTTAATAATAGGTGCATCTCCCAAACAAAGAAGGGTCGAATTTCACTCAATTGTCCCTTCAAGGCTCCCTTACAGTCAAGGTTGCAAAGAAAAAACAAAAGACTTGTATCGTGCCTTACTTTAGTGGATTATAATGAATATTGGGTATGGAATTAATCGGCAGATGCTCCGGTTCAAAATGGGGTAAAACCAGTGTGTGAAATACGGGGGGGGGTCCGAGGGAGCTCAACCCCCCCGATTAACACCTGAGCCGCCCTGAAAGCCTCAACAGCAACATTTGAGGGGGGTCTCAAATTATAATATTTATTCGTCACTTGCAATGGTCACTAAAATGTTTTTTAAGCTTACTATGTCCAGTAGCCAATTCATAATTCAAAACATTTATTCACAAGTATCTTCTATTTTTACGCATTTCCTCGAATCGAAAACAGACGGCTCTTTAGCGGTCGCGTATTCATTGATTCATATGAAGACGCCAGACGGCACCCCGGTTGAGAAACGCTGCTATAGACTACAGATTGTCTTTGCTTGCATCCATGAAATATTGTATAGGCCTACTGCATATTGAGAAATCTTCGACCGGTATATTGCGCAATAAACGGGAGATGGGGAACCCTGGGTAAAACCCATCTATGGATGTCAGTTTTTGACTCGCGACCATGTCAATTAAAAAGGTTGTAAACCAACGTCACCACAAGAGGATACGATAACGGCTTTTAACCATGAAAATACAAACTCAGAAGAGCAAGAAACCTGCAAGTGCATTAGCTTCAAATAAGTCAAACCATACCAACGTGCCTCATTCACCTGTTACACTTATCCTAAACGACCTGTCCAACCTGGGTTTAACCCTGACCAAAAGGCGAGCTCTATTAGCCGGGCTTACAGCAGCAAAAAAATTGGTTGCGACTCGGTGGAAGCCTCCTCATTCCCTCTCACGTAAGGTCTGGGTTCTAACATATCTAGACATATCGTATCTAGAAGTACCGACAGCCCGGGTACATGGGGCAAAGGAGTCAACAATAGAGATGTGGACTTCGCTCATTGTGAACCTCAAGAGCATATTAGCACAACTATCTAATGGCGATGGTGATCTGGATGGGTGGGGGGTGGGTAGGTGGGTTAGGGACGTCACTGGGTTTTGTTTCTTTCCAAGGTGCAGTGGAAACAGGTGGGTTTTCAGTCTACGGCTCAGCATGTGACTTTCTGCAGTCCTGATATCAACAGGGAGCTAGTTCTTTCCTTTTGGAGCGAGGACAGCAAACAAATACAACGAATACAAGTCTTCCTTATTTCGTGGCATGACACTCTTCTTGTTTTTCCATCATAGAACCTTTCTTTTAAGCCATCTATATCATCACATTTCTTTTAGCATTTGAACTAATGCAAGAACACATAAAGCTAACTTCAACCAGATCAAAGACACAGCATATCGAACGCTACAGATGTTCTTGGAGAAGCCGTAACACAACAAGTCGGACGGACACTTTCCTTAAGGGAAACAAATACATTTATAAAAAGGCAATCCATATGCCCGGCGTCCAATCAGAGACTTTAACCGGCCTTTTGACCCCTGTGGCTATTCTTAGGAAGCCCCGTATTGTTGATCCACTCACAGATTGGCTCCAGCGCGATCACAATGGGGGGTCAATCAGGATCAGCTAACCGCTAACAGACAATACAAGCCGACCGGCAGGGTTAATGACTTTCGACCCGGCGGCTCGAGTCCTGGTCTGAACCACAAAAGGAACGTTTACAGGTGTTTGCATAAGATATTGGAGTATAATAAGTGTTCATTGTGCGGGTTATCTGCAGCGTAATATTTTGTCTGGTAATCAGGGAATATTACAGCACTATTGTTGATGTGACTGGCCCGCTGTGACTGATGTTTGTGTTTTTTAGACTACTATATTTAACTTTTTAGACATGCCAGAGACGGAGCACATGCCCTCTTGGGTACTGAGGAAAAAAGATAAAGTTGATTTGATTAAAACAAACACTAAAAGGAAATATTTGAAACTAAATCAAACCAACAGAAATATGTTTGGCTCGATATCTGGGAGATTCGAGCAGATAAATCAAACTAAAACGGCTGATTTTCCAGGACTAGATGAAGCATTATTTATTTTATATACAGATATATGTCAGATAAGGACATTTATTTTAGTTCCCCATAAGTGCCTTTACTTGGTGAAGCTTCCTAAGTGGTAGTTTCCCATTTGTTACGGTGGCAATTCATCATACAGTGAAACGCAAAAAAAAAAAAATGCTATATAATGGGCCAGTACATTATCTGACTGTAATGAATGTGGTTTTTGTCTACAGTAGAACACACACACACACACACACACACACACACACACACACACACACACATCACACACACACACACACACACACACACACACACACACACCACACACACACACTACACACACACACACACACACCCACCACACAACACACACACACACACACACACACACACACACACACACACACACACACACACACACCACACACACACACACACACACACACACACACACACACACACACACACACACACACACACACACACACACACACACACACACACACACACACACAGAGAAAAGGGTACAAAGGTAGTTTTTGTTCCCCGTGTCGCTGGAACTTTAGCTTTGCTTGGTCATCATGGATAAATGCCCCTCTTATCGAGCACAACGGGCACAGACGGGGCCACTCACACACACACACGCATTCACGTCACACACACACACACAAACCCGTGTAAAGTTGTGCAGTGGTTTAGCAGAAAATGACCTTCAAAATAGATCTATTTTAGCTTAGAAATTGGTAAAAGAAGCCGATAAGGATTTTAATAAGCAAGTTTGGGAAAGTGATTGTGTGTGTATGAGTGTGTGTGTGTGTGTGTGTGTGTCCTCGTCTTCATCATCTGCGGCAGCTGCCCGCACTGATAGTTGCTTTGTTTTCAGTGAGTGCTTCTTAATGAGGTCAAAGGCTATGTAGGGCCATTGGACGCTGACAAGGAGAAACAAGAGGCACCTTCATCACGCTCGGAACACACACTCTCGCGTAAGACACACACATGTACACACACACTCGCAGCTATTCATTACATTTGACCAAGACAAGGTCCAAAAATCAGTAGCTGGAGAAAGAGACTCTTTGTGTGTGTGTGAGAGTATCGGCGCAGGAAGACAGACGGCTGAACTGATTTCTATTTGCAGAGAGGATGGCTCTATTTGATTAAGCAGTTAGCGTAATGAGAAAATCAGCGCTCACACACGTCCTCTCTCTTACACACATAAATCATCGGGATGTTTTGCTTCCTTGAGAAGCTAAACCCGAGAGTTTCCACTCACATCTCAGTCGGTTCATTTGTTTACGTTCACTATACGACCTTATTACAGGGAATAACAACATTAAGCTCAATTTAAAGTGTTTATGGTTTACTGCGACGTGATTGGTCCAATCAGCGGCGGTCTAAATGTTGTTAATGGCACTCGTGGAAAGTAACTAAGTGTATTTACTTAAGTACTAGTATTTGACATACTTAAATTGAGTAAATATTCTACTTTCATCCACTAAATGTATTCAAAACTCATAGCTACTAGCTACTTTTTACATATGAAAACACATGACATTTGTCCTATATGATGAAGTACTGAATTAATAATATACCCAGTATTTTATTTTCTAAAATTGGCGCAACATTGACAAGTACATCATTAAACAGAATAGTTCAGGGAGATTCAGATGTTGAGAGAGATGAGGCTTTCACACCTGGGATAGAAGAGGGGGGGGGGGGAGATGCAGGAGGCTCCATGAGCGCACAGATACAGACAGAGAGACAGATAGGGACGAGCTGGAAAGACATGGCCCCCTGTGGGCCAAGAGTAGCACGTATGTCTTATTGTTGTTTTTATTTAAGTGGAGCCAAGACAAATGAGAGCTGCCTCAGGAATGCGAGCTTTGTTTCTATGAGCAGGTCAAATGGAGATCCATAAAACTAGTCAAGATGACCCACAGCCCGTGCCGACTGGAGGTACTTTCCCACTACATCGACTACAAAGTCTCTGAAGATCTGGAAAGATTCACCAAAAACCAAACTAGTTTTTTAGTGGCCAAATAAACAGCAATGTTCAGATCAATTACTTATTCATGTTTTAAATAAAGGTGAATGTATTGTTGTATTAATATCACTCTATAACCATAATACGTTACATAGTCGGTCTGTTCATTTTGGCTGTCTTTTCAAACTGAAATGGTCCCGACGTCCTCTACAGTGGACATACTGTAACATTTTAAAATAAAATTAAAAAGGTCTAAATTGCAAGATGTTTTTTTAACCCTAAATAGGTAGGAAATCACACAAAAAAGGAAATTGGAAGACACTTTTTTTCCTCGGGTCCCAGGAGGATATACAGTCATTAAAATGAACTCCACCTACAACAAGAATCCAGGGGTTTAATTGATATGATTCTGAAATGGGAGTACTTTTGAAACTTGAAGTATATCTCAATGCTACTACTTTTGTACTTTTACAGAAGTTACATTTAGATTTTAGGAGTTTTACTTTGCAATAGAGTATTTTCCGAATAAAGTATCTCAACTTTTATTCAAGTAAAGGATCCGAGTACTTCTTATGAACAACATTGTGAATTGAAGTGTAGATTTCCCCTTTAACGACGGCACAATAAAAGTCCCCCTTGATGCCAGAGGAGATGGAGAGGCTGTTTGATGAGGCAGACGGAGAGGAACTGTCAACACTCGAACCCTTCTCTCTCTCTCTGCCTCACACACACTGCGTCTGAGTCACCTGCAGACAAACCCCTTTATTGAGAAGCAGGCGGCCATCTTTGATTAGCTGGAGTGACTCAGCAGACAGTGAACACAAGAGGGTGTGTTTGTGGGGGTTTTTATGCGTGTGTGTGTGTTGGCTTCTGTGCGACAGTACGATGAATGAGCGTGATTGTGCTCATGTGGGAATATGTGTGACTGTGTGTGTGTGTGTTGTCGTACCTCGTGGTCCGGTATCTCGGAGGAGAGAGTCTTTCCCAGCACGGCGGCCGTCAGGTAGGTCCAACATCGGGCCGTGTTAGCCAGGTTATAACCTCCTGGAGAGGCACATAAGTCATGCAAAAAGGATCCTGAAACACTTATTTCAAATCGATCTAGTCTTATGATAATCAAGTCGATAATAGGGTTGATACTGTCCATTGATTTGGATTGATATATCGATTCAACAACCCATGATGCTAACAACAAAACATCACCTTCAAGACATGTCCTTATTTTTGAAATTCCTAAATAATATACGTTTTTTCATGTCAATGTTAGTAAGAGTCCAGTTATAAAAGTGTATGTGGATTTAAGTAGATTTTTAGGAGTTTATATCAATGTGACTGATGGTGTTTAATGGGCATATGACATCGTCTCAATATCGTCTAATATCAATAACAAGTCCCTGATTTCAAGTGATTCTAAATGTTACCGTGGGAGACAGAATACCTTATCAATTTAATATTGTATTGTGTAAAAACTAGTGATTTACAGCCAAAAGAACCACAAGCTCACAAAACACATTATTAAGTCAGAAAAGTTTCCATCGCTCTCTTTCTCTCACACACACACAAAGTGAAGGATGAAGAGAGGATGGCTTTGGAGTGAAATCAAGAGAATGACAAGAAGGAGAGGAGGATATAACGGAGGGAAAGTATGTAGGACACAGAGCGAGGAAGAGAGGTGGGATTGTAGTTGAGGAAAATGGCTTCATTGTGTCAGAGCTAAAGTAGCTATCATCTGGCCGAGGGCTGAAGGGCCTGGAACAGAGCATGGTGTGTGTGTGTGTGTGTGTGTGTGTGTGTGTGTGTGTGTGTGTGTGTGTGTGTGTTTCTCTCCAACACTGTAAGTTTCCCCTTTGTGGGTCCAATAAAGGTATTTCGGATTCCAATTCTGACAAAAACCCACAGCAGCAGTGAGGATAATAAACGCGTTGTACCTCCTCCCAGCAGCAGCGTGGGTAGCTGCCACTGCAGGACGTGCTGCAGACACTTGCCCACCCCCACTGGGGTCATGTTGAAGGAACACATGGGGTCCCCCGCCATGGTGTCGGCCCCCAGCTGCATGACCATGGCCTCCGGGTTGAACTGCGCCCGCGCTTCCTGCATCACGCTGGGGAACGACAGAGAGGTAAACATGTCGGGAACCAGTGACTCATTTCAGAGTTTAAACACCTACTTGTTCTCGTGTGTGTGTCCATGTGTATATGTATGTGTCTGTGTCCGTGTGTGTGTCTGTGTGTGTGTTACTACGCACCCCCCCCATGCGGGCCGAATATTCGCTGCTGATTACTACCGAATATCCCGAGCCCGAAAAATGGTATTCGGGACAGCCAGAAATAACCACTAGCTAAAATAATCCTTCACTTTCCTAAAACACATTCTTTCCCGCATTGAGAAGTTACATTTTTCAAAATCCCATGATTCCTCAGTTAGATTAAGGAAGAAATCCCCCTGCTGAAGTGTCCTTGATACGTTGGCCGTGACCTTTGACCTCTGGGTGGGGAACATAGGAGTACTCTGAAGGGATCCTTGAGGAGACGTGCTTTTATATTTGTTTCTGATCTGCACGGGGGAATTCCTAATACTTTACTCTGTGTGTGTGTGTGTGTGTGTGTGTGTGTGTGTGTGTGTGTGTGTGTGTGTGCATTTCAGCTCGGCTTTTAACACACTGCAGCCTCACATCTTGCTTCAAAAACTGATAAAGATCAGTATAAATCCTTTTATCTTGAAATGGTATTTTTCTTTTTTAACCAATCGCACTCAGCATGTCAGGGTCAACAATGCCCTCTCAGAGCCCCGGACCAGTACAGGAGCCCCCCAGGGTTGTGTGAGCTCCCCGGTCCTCTTCACACTGTACACAAACGACTGTACGAGAATCCGCCCGGATAATTATATCATCAAATGTTCAGATGATACAGCCATCCTTGGCTTAATGCACAAAGGCAGCAGTTCATCGGCTTATCACTCTGAATGAGAGGTTTGTGCAGTGGTGTGATTCTAGCCATCTAGTGCTGAATGTGAAGAAGACTGAGGAGATGGTGTGGGACCCAAAGGCAGTGGGTGACCTTAGGCCGGTGGTTATCCACAATGAACCCATAACTCAGGTCAGCTCCTATAAGTACCTTGGTGTGCATCTAGATAATACACTCAGTTGGAAGGTGCATGTTCAAGGTCTGTGCTCTAGACTTCAACAGCGATTGTACTTTCGGCGTCGACTCCGGGCTTTCGGAGTCGACCAGAAATTCATGTTACTGTTCTATCACGCAGTATTGGAGAGCATCATTAGGTATGCTATTACTGCCTGGTACGGTAACTTGACAGTGCAGTCAAAGTCACAGATCGCTCGCCTGGTACAGACTGCTAGGAAAATTATGGGGGTTAAAAAACACCCATCTCTCCAAAACATATACGAGCAGTCCATTATCAGACAGGCAAACAAAATGGTGTCTGATCCCACCCACATACTCCACCCAGGATTCCAGCTCCTACCTTCTGGTAGAAGATTCATGCCCCGGCCACACGAGGACGAAAACGGCTAAACGCATAGGATTAACGCAAACGCAAAAAAGCTTCCGTCCACACCCAATATTCACCGGATAGTGTCTGTCCACACGAGACCGCTCCGTTTAGCTCCAACCGCTGGAGAAGCTGCAGTACATAGCAGGAGCCTGTACGTGGCGCTGTAACTTCCTCCACAAAAGCAGCGAAGAAGCATGGTTGTCATGGTTGCCCTTCTGTTTATTCTCCGCGGTGGGGGCCGAGGGAACCGGGCAGAGTTTTCGCCAGTCAACGTGTATTAAAGTTTAAATCTTCCGACAAAATTATAAAAGTGCCGGTCAAAGGTCTTCTTTGTTATTTATTGAGCTTTAAAACAAATGAATAATAATCTATATATTATAATAATAAAATACACGGAGCCTCTCTTTTTCCTCCCTCTCTTCGGACAGCGCCAGTGTCTGTCTCATGCAGCAGCTGATCCAGTAATGAGTGACCCGGCCGACAGTAAAAATAAACATATTTATAACTAGGTAGTTTGAGAGGTGTCTCCGTCCTGTCAGATTAGACTTCACTCGCGTTTATGTCCATATCGAGAGAAAGATAAATAATCTGAATTCAGTGTGCAGTTTACTTTGACGAGGGGGTGAGCAGCAGAGGTGGGGAGAGGCGGGGCTATTGCCTCATCATTATCAGAAAATGATCGTATAGGGCAGGGGTGGCCAACCAGTCAGAGGTTAAGAGCCACATTGTTTCTATGTTACTGCAAAGAGCCACATCAAACACACAGTCACTGATACCGCTTGTTTCCATTTTTTAGTTTTCTGGAGACAAGATTTCAACCACGTCACTGATGCATTTTTGTGGCATTGGGATATATATTTTTTAAATCCTCTGGAGCAGAGAGAGGAGCTGTGGATTATTGTTATTGATTAATGCATCAGTGTTTCTTAGGGTCAAAAACACTAAACTCACAACTTGAAATGAAAGCGTTTAGTTTATTTAATAAAAGAGCACATGTTCAATGTGAAAAGTGACAGTAGTTATAGATTATTTGTAATTTGGTGCTATATATATTTAAAAAAAAAAATTATATATATTTTTTAAACACCTTGAATTTCAGGGGGGGCGCGGGGCTCCGTTGGCGGGGGGCAGCGCCCCTCCAAAACAATGGTAGGGGAAACACTGGATAGTGTTTAATCAACGATAGGTTTCCCCCCCTCAAAGGTGATTGGTTCACTGCATCACAGGTATTATTGTGATTGGCTCTTGGGCCACATCACAATGAGACACGCTGTCATCCTCTCATAGGCACCTGACACCACACATACACACCGGGAGCCGGGACGAAAGTAACACGGGACGAAAGTAACGGAGCGATTTTATCCGAGCCCAAACAACTTTGACCGGCCAAATGACGTTAATACTTAACAGACCTACTACATATCAGGTTTAACTGTCAGGAGTAGCTAGTGTTGTCACGATACCAACATTTTGGTTTCGATACCAAGTCAAGAATTGCGATTCCGATTATTTTTCGATACTTTTCTTAAAAAACAGTCTTAAATGTAATTATTGTGCTTTATTTCACACCAGAACCATAACCATAACACACACTTTTAAACAATGAGAACAATAAATAAAATAAATGACAAGATTTCCTATTAAATCAAATTAATACATTTCTCACAGACAGGCCTCGTGGTGTCCGTAGGCTTGCCCTCACTGTCAGAGATATCGCTCAAATACTTCCAAATTTCGCTTCTGGCGTCTTTTTTGTCAACAAGCCGAGGCGCAGCGGCAGTTGCACTCCCACTTGCAGCCATGCTTCTTGTTTTCTCACATGCTCTGGCAGCTAGCGCGTGCACGAGAGAGGGGAGGGACTTAGAGCGTGCTTGAGAGGGGAGGGACTTAGAGCGTGCTTGAGAGGGGAGGGACTTAGAGCGTGCTTGAGAGGGGCGGGACTGCAGGCACGGCTGCAGTGCAGGGAGTGGAAGCAGAGCGTTGAACACACACGGCTCTTATTAAAACGGCGCTTTCTCACCGGAGTACTTTCCCCCGTCATTCTTAAAGTACCGATACTAATGAAACGGAGGAATCGTAACATTTTTAACGGCAGGGTATCGCGGTACCTTTCAAGTATCGGTACACCGTGCAACACTAGTCAGGAGTCAGTGTCTCTCCCCCAAACTCACACATATACAATTCGATATGAACTGAAGAGCCGCATGAAACTAGGCAAAGAGCCACATGCGGCTCGAGAGCCGCGGGTTGGCCACCCCTGGTATAGGGCGTACACACGGAGCCGTTGGACCCCCCAGAGCGTTGCGTATGCCGTTCTATCCACCTTGGGACCCGTTATCGTTTCCGCAGTCGTTTAGTGCCGTATGCGGTCGTCCTCGTGTGGCCGAACGGTCTATATGACACTAAACAGTAACGCAAACGACCGTTTTCGTCCTCGTGTGGCCGGGGCATCAGGGTTCCCAAGAGCAGGCTGAACCGCTATAAGCACTCATTCCTGCCTATGTCCACTAAGCTTCTTAACATTCACCTGAAATGAAATGTAGTCAAATGTAATGAAATGTACTTCTTAAATGTTGGCCATGAGGGGTAGTGCAATAGGTCGCCATTGTCAGTATGTGCGTGTATGTGCTGTGTATTGTGTTTGTTCAAACGGTGTATGACTGTATATGTGTATGTCTCTTAATGTCCACTATGTTTGTATATGTACATGTACGCGGAACTGCAGCACGGAGACCAGAACAAATTTCCTTACGGGGACAATAAAGTATATCGTATCTTTGTTTGTGTGTGTGTGTGTGTGTGTGTGTGTGTGTGTGTGTGTGTGTGTGTGTGTGTGTGTACCTGGTAAAAATCTGGTAGTATCTGTCGTCCTTGATGCCGTCCTCCAGCGGGACGTTCACGGCGTACCATCGTCCTTTACCCAGCCCCGTGTCACACAGGTCCCCCGTACCTACACACACACACACACACTTATCTTACACTGTCTCACAATGCAGGTTATCTTATTAAAATGTATTGTGAGTGTCTGTGGGGAAGGACCTGGGAAGAAGCCGGGGGAGAACTTGTGAAACGAGATGGTCATGACTTTGGATGTGAAGCTGAAGGCGTCTTCCACACCTGAGAGAGAGGAGAGGGAATAATTAATGACAGAAAATGTGTAATATCTGGGTACTTTATCAGAGTTAGAATTAGGGATGCCAGAAACTGACCATGATCAAATTCGAAAAATCGGACAGCCCTGGCGAATATTAATCGATTATTCGCCGCCCACTCTGCGCTGCTGGCTTCCTCCAAGTTTACAGTAAAACAAACTGGTGGTGAGACCAATGGCCATTTACAATTATTAATACTATTACTATTATTAGCATTAGTCTATATTTTGGTTGAAACTAAGCCAGAAAAAAAACATAAATAATAATAAAAATATATATAAATAAAATCGATTTTTAAAAATAATTTTCGATTATAGAGAATGTAACGAATATGAGAAATCGAATGATCGCTGGCATCCCTAGTTAGAATCAGAATACTCCATTTAAACCTAAGTTGTTAAAACGTGCACATTGTATAACATGTACAACACAAACAGTTGTGTATTAGCTTTAATACGATATGAATGCTCCATTGCTCCGTTCAAAAGGTTTGGCTGCTGGTGCTGAAGTTATAATAATATGATTCAACCTGTTCACCTTCACCTGGTATCGCTGTAGGTTTCTCAGAAAGGGGAACTTGTGTCACTGAATTTCTGCCTGATCATGAATATGATACATAAACCGATTTAAGTTCTGCTTTGTTGTTAGAGTGCGTACCGTCTCCATGATGCAGATCCACGTCCACATACAGAACCCTCTCGTACTTCTCCCTCAGTTTGAGGATTCCCAGCACAGCGTCGTTCACGTAACAGAAACCTGACGCCTCATCCCTGGAGAGACAGAGGGGGAAATAAATAAACCTGTGAGCTTTGAGAGTCTTTTCCTGCAGCGCCCCCCTCAGGCTGTAACATGACATCATCAGAACGTTACCATGACATCATCAGGCTGTAACAGGAACTGATGAGGACTCTTGTATGTAGTAATGTCCATATATTTCCTGTCTGAAGACTTACTTCTTGGCGTGGTGCCAGCCTCCTGCCCAGTTTACAGACACTTCACACTTTTGGTCCATCAGACACTGAGCTGCTGTCAGTGTAGCGCCCCCTACTGCTGCCGCGTAGTCATAAATCCCCTCCACCACGGGACAGTCGTAACCTGGACAGAGAGAAACACATGAACAAAAGTTAAATGGTAAATGGACTGTACTTATATAGCGCTTTCTCCAGTCTCTACGACCCCTCAAAGCGCTTTACATACTACATGTCATTCACCCATTCATACAGAGCAGTGTACCTTACTCTAGGACCTAACATTCACACACCGTTGGCCATCGGGAGCAACTCAGGGTTAAGTATCTTGCCCGAGGATACATTGACATGTTGACTTAAAAGATAATTGCTGGAGTAATTTGGCAACAAGATCATTTTTATCCTTTAAAAAAGACAGGTTTTTAAATGTAAATCACTTCTTCTGTTTCCCTCCTGTTTCCTTTTATTTATTTGTGTCTTTTATTGCTTTTTCTTTTGAGTTTTATTATATGTCATTTTTAGCAGTGTTTTGCAACAGAAATCAGGTTTTTATGATCAAAATATGCAATTCAGTTAGTATTCATTAGAGCAGTCACAATGTAATAAACAATAAATAAATATATGTATTTGTTTCTAGATCTTCAGTTGATTTATCTTTTTGAAGGGCTGGGAATTAAAATAATAAGGAAGTACAGTTAGATGGAGAAATGGGAAACAGAGGAGAATGAGAAATTAGATAAAACAGACATGGGTGAGATAATAGGAAAGGAGGGAGACAGAAATGAGGGAGGTAAGTCAACATTATGGATGGAAACAAAAGACTGATGTAAAATAAATGACAGAGAGACATTTCTCAATCAAGGCGGAAGGATGAACCTGGGAGAGGTGCGCAGAAACAAAAGGAGGAAGCGACCGAGGGACCAGTCGAGGACATCAAGAGGAGCCATGAGGGATGGGGGCGAATAGGAGGGAGACAGCTAGGGAACGAGTCAAGGAAAGGAAAACAAGGAGGGTGAACTTGAGGATTGGTCTGAGTTAGAAAAGTAAACTTGAGAGAAGCATGGGCTGCTCCAAGAACAACAAACCATGGTGGGATTTTGAAATAATTCCAACCCGATTAAAGGTTAGTTGAGGTGAGGGTGTGTTTTATCTGTATTGCAATCTCAAGCAAAGTAGAAAAACAATGTGAAAGGACAGTTAGTTGCTATGAAGATTATACTTTAGTTTAAGGCACTGAGAAGAAAAGTTACCCTTTATAAAGCTGTTATTATTGTTTTTGAAGCTTGTGTTATAGTGCCCCCTGTGGCCGACAAAGCAGAACTGCATAGCGCTTCTCAAAAAGTCATATAGCAGTACTTGTTTCCACTTGAAACCCTTTATTTTTCACATAATGCTTCCATAAATCTGTCTGTAGTGAATGAACAGATTCTGATAACAAATGGGATTGTGTAAGGCTCTTCGTGGCTCTTCTCACCCAGGCCGTAGTCTCCGGACTGCGGGTCGTCGTTGTCTCCGTCCTGGCTGATCTTCTGAAGATGCTCCAGGTAAGAGTCTGTGTGGAACTTGGCCATGTCCTCGATGGTCGCTACCTGAGGTTTAACGACGCTGCGGGGAAGGGAAAGAAAAGAATATGAGTGGTGCATGCTTTAGTGTTGTATAAGCACACAGTGGCAGAGGAAGTCTTTGTCAATAAAAATCCAGTGACAAAAAAGCCAAAAGTAAGACAGCCATTCAATATTTAAGAAGTATTTGGATTACAGCTATAGGTTTTGTGTAATTTTATAGAAGCTTCTACATTTTTCTTTCCAAAAACACCCATGATATTTAGTGGGAGGATGAATAGACTCGTATGTGGTTGTAAGGGTTGTGGTTAGGGCAGCAAAGTTTAATCCTTAAAAGACTGAGGTCGTTTTACAATGAGTTAGCTCCACCTAAAAAGAAGTAATAAGATCAGCTTCAAAATAGTAAATCAAAGACATTGACTAAAAGTTATTTATCAGCATCCACTTGATTTTAAGGAGTACTTTTAAAAGGTTAGCACTACAGGAAGCACCTAGGTAAACATACTTGTTCGTCTGTAAAGCAACCTTATGTGATGCTATTTCTGTTATTAAAATGTGTTTTAATAGCTCTGTTAAACTAAGAAACCAACATTAGCTTCACTCACCTCATGTGTTTAAGGAGTCCGTAGGCTTCTATCAGTGAGTGGACCATACTTGCCTGGAAATGAGCAGAGAATTAGATTGAAATATTGAAAAGAACCAGTGAGTAAAACGCCTCACAGTGAACTAACGTTTCAAGGTAACTCACCCTGTTTGGTACTTTGGATAAACTATCGCAAGTCTGGATGTATTCCGGGCTGTAAACATAAGCCACCTTCCGCTTACAACTGCTGTCATCATCGCTGTCTCCGCTGCAACTCATTTACGATGAATTAAAGATATTCAAAGGAGAATAAATGGAGCTAAAAAACAATTTACAATGAAGGGATGCAAGCGTCTTCTCCAGTGTGGTGTTACACCGTCAACAGTCGGTGTAACACCACTGCCGGTCTGATAGAAAAAGATTTGACGATTAAAAAATATATATATATGCATTTATATTATGATTTGTTATCAATTTAAATATGTGTACTGTTTTTAACAATTTTGGCAACAAATAAAGGGGAGAAATTCTTCCTAACGGTCAGAAATTTGAATCCAACGGTCCGAGTTCGGACGTTTTTTAAAGTAGAACGAGGAGCATTCTGGGATTTCTTGTAGTCTTTTCACTTTTTGTAATGCTTAGGTTTTAAAAGTGTTTAATAGACCGGAATTAGATTGGCGTTACTTCGCCTCCCCACACACTGTGGACTTCATTTACTGGCTATGCGAGGCTCCTCCTGCTCAAAGTCTACACAGCTCAGACGTTGTTCCTCCCCTTTCACAGATCTGACAGTTTAAAGATGGGTGTAAGCACCACGTGGTGACGTGTAAGTACTGAAAATCCCATACGTTGTAGATCAGTGATTCAACATCAGGAAACAGAAAGTAAAACTTACTGACATTCACTGTCGTAGAGGAGAAATGGCGCAGCAAGTGAGTCTGGGTCGGGAAAAACTGAGCTGTTCGATCTGTCTGGATATTCTAAAGGATCCGGTAACTATTCCCTGTGGGCATAGTTATTGCATGAGCTGTATTAAAGACTGCTGGGGTAAGGAGAATGAGGAGAAAACCTACAGCTGCCCACAGTGCAGGCAGAGCTTCAAACCGAGGCCTGCCCTGGTGAAAAATACCTTGCTTGCAGAGTTAGTGGAGGAACTGAAGAAAATAGGGCTTCAAGATGCTTCACCTGATCTTTCCATTGCAACACCTGGAGATGTGGTCTGTGATTGCTGCTACGGGGTGAAGCTGAAAGCCTTCAAGTCCTGTCTGGTGTGTATGGCCTCTTTCTGTGAGCAACACCTCCAACCTCACTTTGATGTAGCTCCATTAAAGAAACACAAGTTGGTTGAAGCCACCTCAAAGCTTCAGGAGAACATCTGCTCTCGCCACGACGAGGTGATGAAGATTTTCTGCCGCACTGATCAGCAGAGCATCTGTTATCTCTGCTCCATGGATGACCACAAAGGCCATGACACCGTCTCCGCTGCAGCAGAGAGGGCTGACAGGCAGAAGGAGCTCGGGGTGAGCCGGGGAGAAGTCCAACAGAGAGCCCAGGACAGAGAGAAGGACGTCAAGGCGCTTCAACAGAGGGTGGAGGCTATCAATCGCTCTGCTGATGAAGCAGTGAGGGACAGTGAGAAGATCTTCACTGAGCTCATTCATCTCATTGAGAAAAGAAGCTCTGAGGTGAAGCAGAAGATCAGATCCCAGCAGAAAACCCAAGTGAGTCAAACTCAAGATGTTGAGGAGAAGCTGCAGCAGGAGATCACTGAGCTGCGGAGGACAGACGCTGAGCTGCTGCAGCTGTCTCACACCGAGGACCACCTGCATTTCCTAAACAACTACCCCTCACTGTCACGTCTGAGTGAGTCTGAAGACTTACCCAGCATTGATATCTGTCCTCTGCGCTTCTTTGAGGACGTGACCGCGGCGGTGTCAGAGACCAGAGATAAACTGCAGGCTGTTGTGACTGAGGAGTGGGAAAACATCTCTCTGGCAGTGACTGGAGTGGATGTTTTAATGACCCAAGCAGAGCCCAGAACCAGAGCTGGATTCAGGAGATATTCTCGTCAAATCACATTGGATCCAAATACAGCATACAGGCAGTTATCATTGAGTGACGGGAACAGGAAAGCAACACGAATGGAAGTAGATCAGCCATATTCTGCTCACCCAGACAGATTTGTTGATTATCTGCAGGTCCTGAGTACAGAGGGTCTAACTGGACGTTGTTACTGGGAGGTGGAGTGGAGCGGGACAGCTTTTATAGCAGTGGCATACAAGGATATTAGCAGAACTGGGACACTTGATGAATGTGTATTTGGATATAATAACAAATCTTGGGCATTATATTGTAACAGTGATGGTAAATATACATTCTACCATCAACGTATTTCTACTCCCGTCTCAGGCCCTCCGTCCTCCAGAATAGGAGTGTACCTGGATCACAGAGCAGGTTCTCTCTCTTACTACAGCGTGTCTGACACCATGACCCTCCTCCACAGAGAGCAGACCACCTTCACTCAGCCTCTCTATCCTGGGTTTTTGCTTCTAAACACTTCTGGAAGCTCAGCGGAGTTGTGTGAGCTGAAGTAGGCGGAAGTTTAAATAGAGCAACTACAATATGTCCGGACTCTAACGCGGCTGGGACTGGGATTTTCCCCGTTTGATTTTTTGTCTGTATTTCTATTTTAATTTAGATAAAACAATCTTGTTTGTTGAAGTTGTGATTTGTACGTTATATTTTATCAACATTTTCATGACATAATGTTTGGAAAAGTCCAACATTTACAAAATGTCTAATTTTATATAAACGGCTGTAATTATGTAAAAATGTAGGACGAATGTATTTGGATTCTTTATAACATGTAACATATAATTTAGTGTGACACATAATGGTGTCTGTACTGCATTCTATGTGCTCTAGTTCTGATAATACAAATCCCTTCTATTTTGTTAATATGAGCGCAAAAGCAAGAGAACAGTTTAAATGTAAACTTGTGAAAAATAGCTTGCTGATCATCTTTTCAAGGGTAAATTCATCTGTCTCTACATTGTAACACGTTTTAGGAATATAAAAAGTATCTGTTCAAATCTGTTCAAATAAATGAATAAATCGATGAGTCGTCACCATTTTATCAGCAAACTTCTATTATTTAAAACATTACTTTTGTCTGTTTTTTCACTGAGTTTCAATCATTGAGTTTTTAAGATATTTTGGTAACACAAATATACAGGTAGAGAAATCAACCCTATTTGTGAAATGCTGGTTCTTTTGCAAAGGAAAACATTTCAAGACAATATTTCAAAGTGTGTGATTTTCTGAGTTATTCCACAACAATCAAGCAGGAATAAAATAGGAATGATAGAAAGCTTTCCAGGCTTCACATCGTCTCAAAAACACTCGATAGGTGAGTTAAAGTTTGGGAAGTCATAGAGAACATACCATGTGTTGCTTTATTGCTGAAGACAGTGACAAGAGAACATCACTCCAAAAATAATAAAGGAAATCACAAAGTATGCATTTGTGTGCACTGATTTAACTTACAGCTTAATGACAGGGATTAGTATAAATTAGGCATATTATTGAGTCTTTAGGTAAACCAACTTCCATGAACATCCGTGTCCCTTTTGTGTTGTCCTCATTGGTCCATATCCAACATGTCAGTTCAGTTCAAATGTCGGTCAGAAAGAACAAAGTACTTTGCATGATGTCAGGACCTCGACACAAACTGATGAACACAAACGCACGACAGAGACAAAGTCTTGAATATAAAAAAAGTATATTTATTCCCACAGGTCAGGTAATCCCTCTGAACAGAGCAGGTGGTGGAAATAACAAAAGGCGCTCACAAGGAGGAAAAACTAGCGTAACAAAAAGAGGACTTAATAAAAACTGAAGCCAACAAAAATAACAAAACCTGACATGAGAGAAAGCGATCCTTTCAGAGCCGAGGCTTGGCACGACCATTCGTTTCCAATTGACTTTGGTTGATAAGGTTTATTAAAGTTTAAAGTATGTTTATAAAATGCAGGCAAATATATGACGTCCTTGCTTTTCGCTAGAGGACGCTAAAAACAGTGTTTTTATTTTGTATTCATTTACAAACCTAGATCAGAAACATAGATCAAATCAAATAAACTGAAATTGAAATGACAAGACAAAAAAGAAATGGCTGAGTTGTAGTAACCACATTTAATTCACATCGACACAATACTTTCTCCTTGTTTTATGAATCACTAATCATCTAATGCTGGATCTGGATTATGCTTGTGTCAAACCTCTAAATGTGCTTTACAAGTTGGAGAAAGGCTGTTTCCTTCTGTTTTGAATTCACTTTACTTCCTGGTTACATTTGACAGCACACACTTATGCACTTTTGAGCTTTTATATTATTCTTAAATATCTGTAACGATGTACAAGTTTGATGTATGACTTTAATTCTGTTATATGAATTCATAATAAATAATTGTTTATTACAAAATAAACAATAGTTTTGCAAAATATTACAATGTTGTAATGTCCTTGATTTCCATGTGGTGCCATATCTTAGCTAAACAAGGGCTCATGCCTACTTTTTGTCAAAAACTTCAACCCTGTTACATTTTTTCAAGGAAATTCCTAGTAATTATTTATATGTTGAGCCTGAGGTGGGAACATGTAAGTAGTCAACTACCAGATGTTATGACCAAACAATTTGGTGTCATTTTTCAAGGATATAAAGACCCAAAAGGCACCCGATTCAGAGAATACTCAGAATTCTGCATACTGTAAGTACTTAATTATAATTAAGTACACAAATGACATCACCCATCTCTTCAGAGAGCTACAGGTGACCTGTGCAGCAACACATTTCAATCAATATGTGTCAATACTAAGAGCTGCTAGATTGAGCTGCTGTAATGGAATATGTAAGGAGAATAAGAACATACCATGTGGTCCAGCTGGAGTCTCCTCTGCCTCCTGATCCCTGCCTCTGGCCCTCTCTCTGATACTTCATCTTTATTCCTCACATACATTTCTTCTTCTTCACTAATGTCTTCATCTCCTCCTCTTCCTCCTGCTCTGACCCTCCTGGTCTCTTCATCTCCTCCTCTTCCTCCTGCTCTGACCCTCCTGGTCTCTTCATCTCCTCCTCTTCCTCCTGCTCGGACCCTCCTGGTCTCTTCATCTCCTCCTCTTCCTCCTGCTCTGACCCTCCTGGTCTCTTCATCTCCTCCTCTTCCTCCTGCTCTGACCCTCCTGGTCTCTTCATCTCCTCCTCTTCCTCCTGCTCTGACCCTCCTGGTCTCTTCATCTCCTCCTCTTCCTCCTGCGGGGGGGGGCCATTGGCCCCCCCACTTTTCAGCCCTGCCCCACATTTTCGCAGCAGCAGATTTTTTTTTTCTTTTCAGTCTTTATTTCGAACAGATTCAAAAATAACAAATAACAAATGTGAAAAACAGAATACCGTATTGTTATAATACAGTATTTATCCACATTCATGGTAATATTTGTATATTCAACAAAAAAAACAAAAAAAGTCTTCATATTAATAATAATAAATCATATGTGTCCGAAAGGAGCAGGAGGAAGCAAATGCTTATTAATTCCCACCCCTTACTTGATCAATGATTGTCCTTTAAATCATTATGCAAGTTATTCCTACATACATTTACATTTATACATATACAATCATTTCATCTTCAATCACCTTTCTTCATTCTCATATTTTTCCAAAAAAGTGTTTCTGTGCATCCTTTTAAACTGAATTATGCTTGTGCTTTGTTTTAACTCCTGCTCCAAACCATTCCATAAAATCACCCCACAGATTGTTAAACTCATACTTCTCAGAGTTGTTCTGACCTTGAGTTTAAAATGTAGATTTCCTCTCAGATGATACCCACCCTCTCTGTCTACGAACAGTGTTTTTATTTTCCTAGGAAGTAGATTATGTCTGGCTCTGTACATGATTTGTGCCGTTTTAAATTTAACCAGATCAATGAACTTCAATATGTGTGACTTCAAAAATAATACATTAGTGTGTTCAAGATATCCAACATTATTGATAACTCTTATAGCCCTTTTGTGTAATGTGCATAACGGCTGTAGGTTGGTTTTGTACGTGTTTCCCCAAATCTCCACACAGTAAATCAGATATGGCAATATTAGTGTGTTATATAGAGTATGCAATGAGTTGTAGTCCAGAATGTATCTGGCTTTTCCCAATATTGCGATAGTTTTAGTTTTGCTTTTACATGAGTGATATGAGATTTCCAGCTGATTTTGTGGTCTAAAACCACACCAAGGAACTTCATTTCATATACTCTTTCTATGTGTATGTTATCTAGTATTAATTGTATCTGTGGATTTGTTTTATGTTTTCAACAAATTCAACAAATTGTTGTCTGTTGCTTAAATAATCTCTCACCCAGTTTAATCCCACCCCTCTGATGCCATACCGTTCCAGTTTCATCAGTAAAATATTGTGATGGTGTCAAATGCTTTTTGTAAGTCTATAAATATTCCCACTGCTTGTTTTTTATTGTCCATGCAGTTTGCTCTTTCCTCACTTAATTCCATTAGTGCCATAGATGTTGATCTATCTTTCCTGAATCCATATTGACTGTCGTCCAAAAGCTGATGTGTTTCCATGAAACTGTGCCGCGGAAAACTGTACAAATCCCGTTTCAATAATTCCCCTCTACTCTAAAGTCGCATCTAAAACGTGATCTGATCTAGCTGTGTATATTTTGTTATTTTTGATTGTTATATTCAATCTCACTAGCTACAGGCATGTTTGAAGCTTGTGAAGGGAAGATGACAGCTCTCGCCACTCTGCTGTTCCTCAGCGCCGCCCCCCCCCCTCCCTCCCGCTGAAATTATGAATGTAAGGTGTATAGTAATCATAGATAACACGGCAGGGTCGGTTACAGTTTGTTTTTATCTGATTTCAAATAAGCAAAGTCTTGGGTTTCAGAATATTAAACTTGTTTCGGCAAATTCAGATGATAAATAGGCCTACAACTTTGAAGCTTGTGACGGCATAATTACAAGCGGAGAACGGAGTAGTTTAACGTCACAGCAGCCATAACAACAGCCGGTGTTTCTCGTGAGTGCAGTAATCCAAACGAAAATATCTTCCCTCCGTAGTATTTTGATCATTTGCTCTGCTAATAATCAATCATGATGATTGATGATGAGAAATGATGGATTCCAGAGAAGAGAACATTTTAAAGGCCTTTTTCTCAAAAATGATGACTCTGTAACAGTCATTATATAATGTGACATATTTTGCTTAATATTTGGAGTACAAAAACAATCCTCATATCATTAGAAAGCTAGGAATCAAAATATGTCTTCGGATCAATGCGACTGATTTCGATGGAGCAGCAGGTCACTTTGCATTAGGTAAAATAAAGCAGGCAGACATAACAGGAAGAATATGTAAATGTTAACCCAATCAAATAGGACATTGTCACACCATTCAAATGTATCCATGTAAATTACAACCAATAAAAAAGCTTAGATTTGTTTATTTGTTACGTTGTTCTGTGTGTGTCAGCCGTTAACCTAGAAATAATATATACACTTGCAAACATGTCAGAAGAACCAGCGCAGAAGAAAACTAAATGTGACCCGCTCTATCGAAGTCAGTCGGAAGTCGCAACGGCTAATTTCAGAATAAACGTGGATTTACGTAAAAAACTATTTGTTCAGGGTTCGGGTGTTGTGTTTGATTTTAAACAAACAAAGTCTTGGCTTTCAGAATATGAAACTTTTATTTCCAAAATCACACGATAAATACATGTTTGAAGCTTGTAAAGGGACGAAGAGGCACCTCTCATTCGCAATCTGCTCTTCCAGCAGCGTCGCCCCCCTCCCTCCGCTGAAATTATGAATGTAAGAGTATAGTAATCATAGATAACACGGCAGGGTCCGTTACAGTTTGTTTTCATCTGATTTTAATTAAACAAAGTCTTGGCTTTCAGAATATTAAACTTATTTCGGCAAATTCAGATGATAAATACAACTTTGAAGCTTCGGCATAATTACAAGCGGAGAACGGAGTAATTTAACGTCATAGCAGGCATAACAACAGCCGGTGTTTCTTGTGAGTGTTTTTCCCGGGAAACAAACACAATACACACAAACGCAAAATTACACAAACACACACACACGTATACACACACACACACTCGCGAGCTTCCATTCCAAATGAAAATATCTTCCCTCTAGTATTTTGATCATTTGCTAATAATCAATCAGATCGATCCAGAGAAGAGGAAACTTTTAAGGCCTTTTTCTCAAAATGAGGACTCGGTGACAGTCATGATATAATGTGACATATTTCGCTTAATATTTGGAGTACAAAAACAATCCTGATATCATTAGAAAGCTCGGAATATCCTCTTTCCAAACGTGTATACAACTCAAAATGTGTCTTCGGGTCAATGCGACTGATTTCGATGGAGCAGGTCACAAATACAGTCAATCTAAACTTAAATGTAACAACTGGAAGGTCACATCCCTGACATCCACATCTCCGGAGCCTGGACCTTCATCAATCATACAACCAGCGAAGCCAGATGAACCCAAAAGCAGCAGCTCTGCGGCCGCAGAAACTGTCAAAACCACCGCCGCCGTCGTTGAACCGAAACAGGCTGGTTCCGACTGCATGGAGGTTTGTTGTTGGGACATTGAGGCGGGTAAAGCTGTACAGCTAACTATCGGAAAAAAGGAGACCGCTAGTAGATTATTTGAGCAAAGAGAAGGTACTTCAACGCAGAATGGTACAAAAACAGAGAGTGGTTCATTCTTTGCAAAACCACTAAACGATAGTGATAAATTGCGATGTTAACAACCTCATGATAACCTCATATGTTTTAACTTAGGATCATACCTGTGTTTAGTCTAGAAAAAGGTAAATATGTGCATTTTATTATAAAGTTGTTACAAGTTACAGACTATTGCAAAAACTAAGAAGCTTATAAACATCAGGTTTAAAACTAAAAGAGCTTTACAAAAAAGTAACCAAAGATGTTTGGAGTTTTATTTGAGTTATTCATTTACATTTTTTGTCAAAGAGATGCTGATTTGAAACCGTTGTTAGGCCTACATACAGTTACGCATTTCCTGTTTCTGCCGGAGAGAGGGGAGTTTGTCCCAAAGCTTGCTGCTGTATTTACTCCCTCCATCTGACAGGAGGGAGCCTCATGTGTCACTCCACGGAGTTCACTCCGTCACGGAGGGTGTGTGTGTAGGTGTAGGGCGTGGTTTGGGATTGGGCCATACACACGCACTTTTTTTGCCCCCCCCACTTCTAAAATGAATCCGGCGCGCCTGGCTCTGACCCTCCTGGTCTCTTCATCTCCTCCTCTTCCTCCTGCTCTGACCCTCCTGGTCTCTTCAGTGAACTCTCTTTTCGTTTTGCTCTTTCTGTTCGTCCTGATCACTTCTCAGATATAATAATAATAATACATTTTATCTCTCAGCAGTCTTCCTAATAAGATTACAAATGCTCCTGGGGATTCTTTCCATGTTCTAAGTTGAATAAATAATGACTGTTACGGGTAAGGACATCTTCATTCAAATCACATTGACACAACATATGAAAAATCCAACAACGACTTGATCACCAGGATTTGGTTCTCCAGCTATGATTATTTTACTTTAGGTTGTTGTTCATCAGTTATCTTTTGAACTGTCTTTCCCAAAAGCCGAAGACATTTCTGGGAATATGAATGAACATTAAAATAAGTACCGAGATCAAAGATTGTATGGATCCACAGGAATGAGTGGAACTAGCCCCTGCTCCACCTGCAACACCTCCTGGGAGCTAACGCTGTTGAATGCTGACTAAATACACTTTCTGTAAGTTGATTTAAAGACTTGGTGCTTTTAAGTGCAAAAGGAAAAACCCAAGTTACACACTTAATGTGAATATACATGTCAATAACGTGTCAGTTTTTAAAAAGCAACGTTAAAGTGCAGAAGCTTGAGGAACAGAGGCCCCCTTAAACATGGAGCAGGAGAGATGAAGTCCTTTTTCAACGCAGACATTTGACCTGGTAAAGAAACACATAATGATGTGTTGCTCATTTACAGTTCAATCAGGAGAGACTTCATTTTGTTTAAAGAACATTTCTTGACACATGTCATATGATAAATGTGAAGTCTTTGGCGATTAGACCCCGATCCTGAAGTGGTATATCTGAGGCGACACAGCAGTCTGTGTGAGTTCTTTGGCGTCAGCTTGGTGTGTCCCTACCTTAAAGGGGGAAATGCAGCCGTGAGCATATAGGGAACCCCCCGGGGTCGAGACACTGGTGATGATGCTGAAGATCTGGATGTGATGAGGAGATGTGATGAAGAGGAGGTGGATGAGGAGGAGGAGGGCCGCGGCATGAAAACCTGAAGTCACAGCTGACTGCAGGAGAGAGGAGAACCATTTCAAAGTTTGGCTGCAGCTCGGTGATTGGCTGCTGGAGAACGAGGTGAATGTAATGGGTTATAGACAACGCCCGTGATGAGCTGATAATATGCAGCTGCGGAGTGAATGATACATACCCAGTCTTCCTGAAAGAACTTGCGCTGAGCTTCATTTAAATCAAGTGTCTCAGAAATCAGTGACACATGGTGACCGTGCATTTTATACTGTGACAGTCCAAGACGTCTTAAGGCCCTGACACACCAAGCAGTCACCAGAGGACTCGCCGACGCCGACTGTTGCGTCGCGGTGTTCTCCTGCGTCTTGGCCATGTGTCGCACGGGAACACACCGCAAAGACTTCAGTGCGTGAGTGGCAATAACTCTCCTTACCAGCAGGCGGCGGTAGTGTGTATTCGTCATTAAAAATAGGCAACAACCGGAAGACAGAGAAGAAGAACAGACTGCGTGATATAAACAACAACAAATAGCGTGTGCAAACTGCAGCCTGGTTATGATCCACTGCTGTCTGCCCGTCTTTGGTCCACAGCTACCCGAAGGGGCAAGTCTCCTGTACCGGGTGCACTGGGTTCGCAGAGAATCCACTTCTTCCTCAGCTCTTTCTCTGAAGCACACAAATAAACGATGTAAGCATTGTGGCTAGTTAGCATGTCCAATTCATATCTATATGCAGTGCCAAACTGCACAGCTAGCAACAGCTAGCAACAAGATAACAACAAAACACAAGGTTGAAATAACAAATTACATTTCACGTTAACGTCACTGTACGCTGGCAAACAATAAAAAGCCAACAATATCTGCTAAAGAGCTCAATTGATGAAAAAGATCATCTTACCCGAGAAACCAAGTTGCGTTTCAATCTCTCGCCAGAGTCCGGTTTTCACTACTCGGTTCGAGTACCTTTTCTCTGTGATGTCGTACAGAGCTGGCCTCTCCTGGATCAAGGTGATGAGCAGGTCTTCGTTTGCGTCATTCCTGATCGCCATTATGAGATGAAAATGAATATCAGTCTGTGTGTGCCTTCTCAAATCGTTTGTTTACGTCCCTCACTTCCGTTTCGCTTCTCATGCACTGATTCGCTAGCTGAACAGCCAATCAGAGTGATTGTTTGGTCCGACTGCCAGACCCGATGCATGGCCGATTCAACATGTTGAATCGGCCATGCATCGGGTCTGGCAGTCCAAATAAGGCGTGTCACGGTCGACGGTGCGGGACACACCAAATTGAGTTTGGGCGACAGGACACGCTTCGTCTCCCGACTTACGAGAACAGCCGAAATCGGCCTGGTGTGTCAGGGCCTTTATATGTTCATTTCATTCACTTCTTATTGTAACAGTTACTTACCTGAATATAATTGTATCTTTAAATTGTAATAATTTGTGTGATCTATCTTGTGTGAATCTGTGTTTTTCAATCTCCAGTGTTGCTGCTGCTTAAACTCCTGAATTTCCCCACAGGGATTAATAAAGGTCTATCTTATCTTATCTGACTCACAGGAACACATTGTGGGGAAAATAGACATCTTTTTCTATTCAATATATGGATGTCTTGGCCTTTAATAAAGCTGTTATTATTGTTTTTGAAGCTTGTGTTATAGTGCCCCCTGTTGCCGACAAAGCAGAACTGCATAGCACTTCTCAAAAAGTCATATAGCAGTACTTGTTTCCACTTGAAACCCTTTATTTTTCACATAATGCTTCCATAAATCTGTCTGTAGTGAATGAACAGATTCTGATAACAAATGGGATTGTGTAAGGCTCTTCGTGGCTCTTCTCACCCAGGCCGTAGTCTCCGGACTGCGGGTCGTCGTTGTCTCCGTCCTGGCTGATCTTGTGAAGATGCTCCAGGTAAGAGTCTGTGTGGAACTTGGCCATGTCCTCGATGGTCGCTACCTGAGGTTTAACGACGCTGCGGGGAAGGGAAAGAAAAGAATATGAGTGGTGCATGCTTTAGTGTTGTATAAGCACACAGTGGCAGAGGAAGTCTTTGTCAATAAAAATCCAGTGACAAAAAAGCCAAAAGTAAGACAGCCATTCAATATTTAAGAAGTATTTGGATTACAGCTATAGGTTTTGTGTAATTTTATAGAAGCTTCTACATTTTTCTTTCCAAAAACACCCATGATATTTAGTGGGAGGATGAATAGACTCGTATGTGGTTGTAAGGGTTGTGGTTAGGGCAGCAAAGTTTAATCCTTAAAAGACTGAGGTCGTTTTACAATGAGTTAGCTCCACCTAAAAAGATAAGTAATAAGATCAGCTTCAAAATAGTAAATCAAAGACATTGACTAAAAGTTATTTATCAGCATCCACTTGATTTTAAGGAGTACTTTTAAAAGGTTAGCACTACAGGAAGCACCTAGGTAAACATACTTGTTCGTCTGTAAAGCAACCTTATGTGATGCCATTTCTCTGTTATTAAAATGTGTTTTAATAGCTCTGTTAAACTAAGAAACCAACATTAGCTTCACTCACCTCATGTGTTTAAGGAGTCCGTAGGCTTCTATCAGTGAGTGGACCATACTTGCCTGGAAATGAGCAGAGAATTAGATTGAAATATTGAAAAGAACCAGTGAGTAAAACGCCTCACAGTGAACTAACGTTTCAAGGTAACTCACCCTGTTTGGTACTTTGGATAAACTATCGCAAGTCTGGATGTATTCCGGGCTGTAAACATAAGCCACCTTCCGCTTACAACTGCTGTCATCATCGCTGTCTCCGCTGCAACTCATTTACGATGAATTAAAGATATTTAAAGGAGAATAAATGGAGCTAAAAAACAATTTACAATGAAGGGATGCAAGCGTCTTCTCCAGTGTGGTGTTACACCGTCAACAGTCGGTGTAACACCACTGCCGGTCTGATAGAAAAAGATTTGACGATTAAAAAAAATATATATATGCATTTATATTATGATTTGTTATCAATTTAAATATGTGTACTGTTTTTAACAATTTTGGCAACTAATAAAGGGGAGAAATTCTTCCTAACGGTCAGAAATTTGAATCCAACGGTCCGAGTTCGGACGTTTTTTAAAGTAGAACGAGGAGCATTCTGGGATTTCTTGTAGTCTTTTCACTTTTTGTAATGCTTAGGTTTTAAAAGTGTTTAATAGACCGGAATTAGATGGGCGTGACTTCGCCTCCCCACACACTGTGGACTTCATTTACTGCATGCGAGGCTCCTCCTGCTCAAAGTCTACACAGCTCAGACGTTGTTCCTCCCCTTTCACAGATCTGACAGTTTAAAGATGGGTGTAAGCACCACGTGGTGACGTGTAAGTACTGAAAATCCCATACGTTGTAGATCAGTGATTCAACATCAGGAAACAGAAAGTAAAACTTACTGACATTCACTGTCGTAGAGGAGAAATGGCGCAGCAAGTGAGTCTGGGTCGGGAAAAACTGAGCTGTTCGATCTGTCTGGATATTCTAAAGGATCCGGTGACTATTCCCTGTGGGCATAGTTATTGCATGAGCTGTATTAAAGACTGCTGGGGTAAGGAGAATGAGGAGAAAACCTACAGCTGCCCACAGTGCAGGCAGAGCTTCAAACCGAGGCCTGCCCTGGTGAAAAATACCTTGCTTGCAGAGTTAGTGGAGGAACTGAAGAAAATAGGGCTTCAAGATGCTTCACCTGATCTTTCCATTGCAACACCTGGAGATGTGGTCTGTGATTACTGCTACGGGGTGAAGCTGAAAGCCTTCAAGTCCTGTCTGGTGTGTATGGCCTCTTTCTGTGAGCAACACCTCCAACCTCACTTTGATGTAGCTCCATTAAAGAAACACAAGTTGGTTGAAGCCACCTCAAAGCTTCAGGAGAACATCTGCTCTCGCCACGACGAGGTGATGAAGATTTTCTGCCGCACTGATCAGCAGAGCATCTGTTATCTCTGCTCCATGGATGACCACAAAGGCCATGACACCGTCTCCGCTGCAGCAGAGAGGGCTGACAGGCAGAAGGAGCTCGGGGTGAGCCGGGGAGAAGTCCAACAGAGAGCCCAGGACAGAGAGAAGGACGTCAAGGCGCTTCAACAGAGGGTGGAGGCTATCAATCGCTCTGCTGATGAAGCAGTGAGGGACAGTGAGAAGATCTTCACTGAGCTCATTCATCTCATTGAGAAAAGAAGCTCTGAGGTGAAGCAGAAGATCAGATCCCAGCAGAAAACCCAAGTGAGTCAAGCTCAAGATGTTGAGGAGAAGCTGCAGCAGGAGATCACTGAGCTGCGGAGGACAGACGCTGAGCTGCTGCAGCTGTCTCACACCGAGGACCACCTGCATTTCCTAAACAACTACCCCTCACTGTCACGTCTGAGTGAGTCTGAAGACTTACCCAGCATTGATATCTGTCCTCTGCGCTTCTTTGAGGACGTGACCGCGGCGGTGTCAGAGACCAGAGATAAACTGCAGGCTGTTGTGACTGAGGAGTGGGAAAACATCTCTCTGGCAGTGACTGGAGTGGATGTTTTAATGACCCAAGCAGAGCCCAGAACCAGAGCTGGATTCAGGAGATATTCTCGTCAAATCACATTGGATCCAAATACAGCATACAGGCGGTTATCATTGAGTGACGGGAACAGGAAAGCAACACGAATGGAAGTAGATCAGCCATATTCTGCTCACCCAGACAGATTTGTTTATTATCGTCAGGTCCTGAGTACAGAGGGTCTAACTGGACGTTGTTACTGGGAGGTGGAGTGGAGCGGGACAGCTTTTATAGCAGTGGCATACAAGGATATTAACAGAACTGGGACAGCTAATGAATGTGTATTTGGATATAATAACAAATCTTGGGCATTAAAGTGTAACAGTGATGGTAAATCTACATTCTACCATCAATGTGTTTCTACTCCCGTCTCAGGCCCTCCGTCCTCCAGAATAGGAGTGTACCTGGATCACAGAGCAGGTTCTCTCTCTTACTACAGCGTGTCTGACACCATGACCCTCCTCCACAGAGAGCAGACCACCTTCACTCAGCCTCTCTATCCTGGGTTTAGGCTTCCAAACACTTCTGGAAGCTCAGCGGAGTTGTGTGAGCTGAAGTAGGCGGAAGTTTAAATAGAGCAACTACAATATGTCCGGACTCTAACGCGGCTGGGACTGGGATTTTCCCCGTTTGATTTTTTGTCTGTATTTCTATTTTAATTTAGATAAAACAATCTTGTTTGTTGAAGTTGTGATTTGTACGTTATATTTTATCAACATTTTCATGACATAATGTTTGGAAAAGTCCAACATTTACAAAATGTCTAATTTTATATAAACGGCTGTAATTATGTAAAAATGTATGACGAATGTATTTGGATTCTTTATAACATGTAACATATAATTTAGTGTGACACATAATGGTGTCTGTACTGCATTCTATGTGCTCTAGTTCTGATAATACAAATCCCTTCTATTTTGTTAATATGAGCGCAAAAGCAAGAGAACAGTTTAAATGTAAACTTGTGAAAAATCGCTTGCTGATCATCTTTTCAAGGGTAAATTCATCTGTCTCTACATTGTAACACGTTTTAGGAATATAAAAAGTATATGTTCAAATCTGTTCAAATAAATGAATAAATCGATGAGTTGTCACCATTTTATCAGCAAACTTCTATTATTTAAAACATTACTTTTGTCCGTTTTTTCACTGAGTTTCAATCATTGAGTTTTTAAGATATTTTGGTAACACAAATATACAGGTAGAGAAATCAACCCTATTTGTGAAATGCTGGTTCTTTTGCAAAGGAAAACATTTCAAGACAATATTTCAAAGTGTGATTTTCTGAGTTATTCCACAACAATCAAGCAGGAATAAAATAGGAATGATAGAAAGCTTTCCAGGCTTCACATCGTCTCAAAAACACTCGATAGGTGAGTTAAAGTTTGGGAAGTCATAGAGAACATACCATGTGTTGCTTTATTGCTGAAGACAGTGAGAAGAGAACATCACTCCAAAAATAATAAAGGAAATCACAAAGTATGCATTTGTGTGCACTGATTTAATTTACAGCTTAATGACAGGGATTAGTATAAATTAGGCATATTATTGAGTCTTTAGGTAAACCAACTTCCATAAACATCCGTGTCCCTTTTGTGTTGTCCTCATTGGTCCATATCCAACATGTCAGTTCAGTTCAAATGTCGGTCAGAAAGAACAAAGTACTTTGCATGATGTCAGGACCTCGACACAAACTGATGAACACAAACGCACGACAGAGACAAAGTCTTGAATATAAAAAAAGTATATTTATTCCCACAGGTCAGGTAATCCCTCTGAACAGAGCAGGTGGTGGAAATAACAAAAGGCGCTCACAAGGAGGAAAAACTAGCGTAACAAAAAGAGGACTTAATAAAAACTGAAGCCAACAAAAATAACAAAACCTGACATGAGAGAAAGCGATCCTTTCAGAGCCGAGGCTTGGCACGACCATTCGTTTCCAATTGACTTTGGTTGATAAGGTTTATTAAAGTTTAAAGTATGTTTATAAAATGCAGGCAAATATATGACGCCCTTGCTTTTCGCTAGAGGACGCTAAAAACAGTGTTTTTATTTTGTATTCATTTACAAACCTAGATCAGAAACATAGATCAGATCAAATAAACTGAAATTGAAATGACAAGACAAAAAAGAAATGGCTGAGTTGTAGTAACCACATTTAATTCACATCGACACAATACTTTCTCCTTGTTTTATGAATCACTAATCATCTAACGCTGGATCTGGATTATGCATGTGTCAAACCTCTAAATGTGCTTTACAAGTTGGAGAAAGGCTGTTTCCTTCTGTTTTGAATTCACTTTACTTCCTGGTTACATTTGACAGCACACACTTATGCACTTTTGAGCTTTTATATTATTCTTAAATATCTGTAACGATGTACAAGTTTGATGTATGACTTTAATTCTGTTATATGAATTCATAATAGTAAATAATTGTTTATTACAAAATAAACAATAGTTTTGCAAAATATGACAATGTTGTAATGTCCTTGATTTCCATGTGGTGCCATATCTTAGCTAAACAAGGGCTCATGCCTACTTTTTGTCTAAAACTTCAACCCTGTTACATTTTTTCAAGGAAATTCCTAGTAATTATTTATATGTTGAGCCTGAGGTGGGAACATGTAAGTAGTCAACTACCAGATGTTATGACCAAACATTTTGGTGTCATTTTTCAAAGATATAAAGACCCAAAAGGCACCCGATTCATAGAAAACTCAGAATTCTGCATACTGTAAGTACTTAATTATAATTAAGTACACAAATGACATCACCCATCTCTTCAGAGAGCTACAGGTGACCTGTGCAGCAACACATTTCAATCAATATGTGTCAATACTAAGAGCTGCTAGATTGAGCTGCTGTAATGGAATATGTAAGGAGAATAAGAACATACCATGTGGTCCAGCTGGAGTCTCCTCTGCCTCCTGATCCCTGCCTCTGGCCCTCTCTCTGATACTTCATCTTTATTCCTCACATACATTTCTTCTTCTTCACTAATGTCTTCATCTCCTCCTCTTCCTCCTGCTCTGACCCTCCTGGTCTCTTCATCTCCTCCTCTTCCTCCTGCTCTGACCCTCCTGGTCTCTACATCTCCTCCTCTTCCTCCTGCTCTGACCCTCCTGGTCTCTTCATCTCCTCCTCTTCCTCCTGCTCTGACCCTCCTGGTCTCTTCATCTCTTCCTCCCGCTCTGACCCTCCTGGTCTCTTCATCTCTTCCTCTTCCTCCTGCTCTGACCCTCCTGGTCTCTTCATCTCTTCCTCTTCCTCCTGCTCTGACCCTCCTGGTCTCTTCATCTCCTCCCCTTCCTCCTGCTTGGACCCTCCTGGTCTCTTCATCTCCTCCTCTTCCTCCTGCTCTGACCCTCCTGGTTTCTTCATCTCATCCTCTTCCTCCTGCTCTGACCCTCCTGGTCTCTTCATCTCTTCCTCTTCCTCCTGCTCTGACCCTCCTGGTCTCTTAATCTCCTCCTCTTCCTCCTGCTCTGACCCTCCTGGTCTCTTCATATCCTCCTCTTCCTCCTGCTCTGACCCTCCTGGTCTCTACATCTCCTCCTCTTCCTCCTGCTCAGACCCTCCTGGTCTCTTCATCTCCTCCTCTTCCTCCTGCTCTGACCCTCCTGGTCTCTACATCTCCTCCTCTTCCTCCTGCTCAGACCCTCCTGGTCTCTTCATCTCCTCCTCTTCCTCCTGCTCTGACCCTCCTGGTCTCTACATCTCCTCCTCTTCCTCCTGCTCAGACCCTCCTGGTCTCTTTATCTCCTCCTCTCCTCCTGCTCTGACCCTCCTGGTCTCTACATCTCCTCCTCTTCCTCCTGCTCAGACCCTCCTGGTCTCTTCATCTCCTCCTCTTCCTCCTGCTCTGACCCTCCTGGTCTCTTCATCTCCCCCTCTTCCTCCTGCTCTGACCCTCCTGGTCTCTTCATCTCTCTTTTCCTTTTCCTCTTTCTGTTCGTCCTGATCACTTCTCAGATATAATAATAATAATACATTTTATTTTTAGGCGCCTTTTATGACACCGTACCATTTGTTAAAAAAAGAAAGAAAACGCTTATAGGCAACAGAACATGATAAAAACACAAACAGGAAATCATGATCAGATATGTCTTTGTGTTGTTGTTGAATCACTCCTCTACTCTGGCCTGCAAGAGTCTACTTGTGAAAAGCACTGGTATAAATGCTTGTATAACTTTACACGTTAGGGCCATGTAGCTAATAAGTAGCATATAACATCAGAAAGTATTTATCAAACGCACACAGGCAGCTGTGTTTGGATCCAGTTTTTATGGTAAAGGATGTATCCTGGTTTCATTGATCTGGCCTCATTGCTGTGATGTGTAGTTTACGTGGATTTAATAGTAGCCTACCGTGTAGTGCCGAGAGATAGGGAGTCAGAGGCGGTGCAAGGAAGGTGCAAAAGGGTACTTTATTAGAGAGTAATTAAGGTCATGTTATCCGGTTGCAGTCCGGGAAGAAGAGAGAGAAGCCAGGAGGGCACACAACATATATCGATAACACATAACATGTCCGTGTGGAAACAAAACCCCAACTGTATCCATTTGTGAATTATGAACCAGTGTATTAATAGGTGGTCACCACAACCGCATAATTTAGCAAAGTGATCGATCTCCCAGCTCGCGCTGTCTGCGTAGTATGTTGTAACGTAACGCCCCAAACAGCGCCCGTCTGTTAAACGCTATCGATTCAAACCGCACCGTTTTATTAATATTTAGTTTCAAGCTCTCGTCCTTAGTAAAAACAAAACTAGTGGAAGGGGAAATGCTCGCAGGGGAAGCTGATCCATAGGTGCTGGGACAGCTCGTTACCTTTCTGCAGCTCTGTGAGCCGCGGTCTGTGTGAACGCCGCTCCGCAGTTTAATGCAGGGCCGTAGCTGCGTTTTTAACGGGCCTAAAATGATATTTAAAATGATTCACTTTTAACTAATGTAATGCTTGTTTCGTTGCTTGAGAAGCTTGTGGAAATAGTGTAGGTTTGTTTTAGTACAGTTTTAGGGAAACAAAAGTTAAGGGGGCAGCTGGGGGGGCAAGGCTCTACAGTGGGGGGGCAGCTGCCCCCCTTTCCCCCCCGTATAACCTCCCCTGACACTAGTGTCAAGTTATTTACAACAATTAATACGATTTCCGGTTCAAAACTCAAAATGAAAGCAATGAATACAGTGAAATTAATATGTATTTGTATGTATTTATTTATATAAAAGAACGTGCATCAGAGACGCTATTCATATTTGCTTACAGTTCATTTTAAGCGATTTTAAACAGTTTTATAAAGGGGAAGCTTGGCCCTTTCCACTGCATACAATAATAGAAATTGGTCATTTAAAAAAAAGATACACCTCCCAGATGGTGGTCTACAATCTAATGTATACTATTAATATTATTATTATTAGTCGTAGTAGTAGTAGTAGTAGTAGTAATAGTAGTAGTAGTAGTAAAAGTAGTAGTAGTAGTAATAATAATAGTAGCAGTAGTAGTAGTAGTAGTAGTAGTAGTAGTAATACTAGTAGTAGTAGTAGTAGTAGTAGTAATAGCCTAGTAATAGTTATAGCAGTAGTGTTGTCTATATATATTGTGAAAGAGGGACTGCTCAGCAAACAGTGCATCCTGCCAGCATCCCTTCAGCCTCCCCCTCATCATATGCATCAAAAAACCTTGAAAACAAAATGAGTAATACAAACAAACACAACCAATCCAACACAAAGGCTTTAAAAAAACCTCAAACACAAGAATGTAAAACAGGCGTCATGTCAGCCATAAACTCAACTAAAATCCTTTCATACCGATACCAAAAACGGAATGTATCATCATAACAAATAAAATTACATATGATTGTAACGTCTTAATACAGATGGAGGGAGAATGGAAATCAGAAGCAACCTGTCAGGGTTGGGGAAAAATAGGACCCAAATGCAGATTGAGGAGGAAGCCGGTTTCAAAAGGAAACAAAAGGCGAGCTTTATTTAACAAAAGCTGAACAAAAACAAGAATCCAAGAACAGGTACGAGGTAGCATCCAAACAAAGGTGACCGTGACCAACATGAAGGGGGACATGAACGACAAATAATGAACCAATACTGAACACAGGAAGAGACACGACTAAATACAGGGAGGGGTAATCACGAGACGAGAAACAGCCGGGCCTGGGAGGAGAAACACAAGGGCCACAGATGAACACAATCAGACACACCAGGGACACTAACGACAGGGAGAACAGAACAGCAAAATAACCCCAAAACTAGACACACAAAAACTCAAACCCTGACACACCCAATGAAATACAGTTGGTAACATATTACTTCAAACTATCTTATTAGATATTGTTAGAAAAGTTACTGCATAACGTCACATGACGTGTATTGATTATCTGCTAGAATTGATTCCTGTGTGCCTTATTTTGTATTCTCTAAATATTTGCTGTTTCATGAAAATATCGTTATTTTATGTGGTACAGACATTGATGTGCCTTGTAAATATGGTGGACAAGATTTCAAGACGTGTAAAGATCTTGTTTAACCTTTTAAGATCCACAGTTTTCTTTAGTTATCTGACAGGCAGACTAACTAAGGGGTTAACGACAGATTGCAACTCTTAAACCACTCCTTTTCCTGGAATGAAGGCGAGTCACACACAGTCGACTTATTTACTGCATGCGAGGCTCCTCCTGCTCAAAGTCTACAGCTCAGACGTTGTTCCTCCCCTTTCACAGATTTGACAAAGTCTTGAATATAAAAAAAGTATATTTATTCCCACAGGTCAGGTAATCCCTCTGAACAGAGTAGGTGGTGGAAATAACAAAAGGCGCTCACAAGGAGGAAAAACTAGCGTAACAAAAAGAGGACTTAATAAAAACTTAAACCAACAAAAATAACAAAACCTGACATGAGAGAAAGCGATCCTTTCAGAGCCGAGGCTTGGCACGACCATTCGGGGAAACAAACAAGACGAAGTGACACAGGACAGGGGAGAGGCAGGACTATTTCAACATGAGGTGAGTGGGAACAGGTGGAAACACTCAGGGGCGGGGAAACACACAAAGGGGGAGGAAGAAACAGGGCCTGAAATGAAAGACAAGAGGGAAGTACAAAATAAAACAGGACATGACAAAATACAAAAACATAACACATTTGACGAGACAATACGTTCCTACACCTTATCCCAAATCATTTCAATAAGAGCTCAGAGCTACTCAGTGAAACAGACGTACACTCGGAGGTGACTCTACATGCTGACTAAATCAGTCGCACTGATAACTCGCTCTTTAAAACAAGTCTGACAAACGAATATCTCCGATAAGAGGGCCAAAGTGTTCAGATGTTAAAGTCCTGCTTTAATTGTTACCCAAATCTGAACCATGTCAAACAATGTCTCATTAACATTTGTATCTCAACACATTCTCTCTCAGCAGTCTTCCTAATAAGATTACAAATGCTCCTGGGGATTCTTTCCATGTTCTAAGTTGAATAAATAATGACTGTTACGGGTAAGGACATCTTCATTCAAATCACATTGACACAACATATGAAAAATCCAACAACGACTTGATCACCAGGATTTGGTTCTCCAGCTATGATTATTTTACTTTAGGTTGTTGTTCATCAGTTATCTTTTGAACTGTCTTTCCCAAAAGCCGAAGACATTTCTGGGAATATGAATGAACATTAAAATAAGTACCGAGATCAAAGATTGTATGGATCCACAGGAATGAGTGGAACTAGCCCCTGCTCCACCTGCAACACCTCCTGGGAGCTAACGCTGTTGAATGCTGACTAAATACACTTTCTGTAAGTTGATTTAAAGACTTGGTGCTTTTAAGTGCAAAGGAAAAACCCAAGTTACACACTTAATGTGAATATACATGTCAATAACGTGTCAGTTTTTAAAAAGCAACGTTAAAGTGCAGAAGCTTGAGGAACAGAGGCCCCCTTAAACATGGAGCAGGAGAGATGAAGTCCTTTTTCAACGCAGACATTGACCTGGTAAAGAAACACATAATGATGTGTTGCTCATTTACAGTTCAATCAGGAGAGACTTCATTTTGTTTAAAGAACATTTCTTGACACA
This sequence comes from Gymnodraco acuticeps, assembly GCF_902827175.1. Lineage (NCBI taxonomy): Eukaryota > Metazoa > Chordata > Actinopteri > Perciformes > Bathydraconidae > Gymnodraco > Gymnodraco acuticeps. Next base: position 26,708 of record NW_022990121.1, on the reverse strand, counting down.
TGTCATATGATAAATGTGAAGTCTTTGGCGATTAGACCCCCGATCCTGAAGTGGTATATCTGAGGCGACACAGCAGTCTGTGTGAGTTCTTTGGCGTCAGCTTGGTGTGTCCCTACCTTAAAGGGGGAAATGCAGCCGTGAGCATATAGGGAACCCCCCGGGGTCGAGACACTGGTGATGATGCTGAAGATCTGGATGTGATGAGGAGATGTGATGAAGAGGAGGTGGATGAGGAGGAGGAGGGCCGCGGCATGAAAACCTGAAGTCACAGCTGACTGCAGGAGAGAGGAGAACCATTTCAAAGTTTGGCTGCAGCTCGGTGATTGGCTGCTGGAGAACGAGGTGAATGTAATGGGTTATAGACAACGCCCGTGATGAGCTGATAATATGCAGCTGCGGAGTGAATGATACATACCCAGTCTTCCTGAAAGAACTTGCGCTGAGCTTCATTTAAATCAAGTGTCTCAGAAATCAGTGACACATGGTGACAGTGCATTTTATACTGTGACAGTCCAAGACGTCTTAAGGCCCTGACACACCAAGCAGTCACCAGAGGACTCGCCGACGTCGGCTGTTGCGTCGCGGTGTTCTCCTGCGTCTTGGCCATGTGTCGCACGGGAACACACCGCAAAGACTTCAGTGCGTGAGTGGCAATAACTCTCCTTACCAGCAGGCGGCGGTAGTGTGTATTCGTCATTAAAAATAGGCAACAACCGGAAGACAGAGAAGAAGAACAGACTGCGTGATATAAACAACAACAAATAGCGTGTGCAAACTGCAGCCTGGTTATGATCCACTGCTGTCTGCCCGTCTTTGGTCCACAGCTACCCGAAGGGGCAAGTCTCCTGTAGCTACCGGGTGCACTGGGTTCGCAGAGAATCCACTTCTTCCTCAGCTCTTTCTCTGAAGCACACAAATAAACGATGTAAGCATTGTGGCTAGTTAGCATGTCCAATTCATATCTATATGCAGTGCCAAACTGCACAGCTAGCAACAGCTAGCAACAAGATAACAACAAAACACAAGGTTGAAATAACAAATTACATTTCACGTTAACGTCACTGTACGCTGGCAAACAATAAAAAGCCAACAATATCTGCTAAAGAGCTCAATTGATGAAAAAGATCATCTTACCCGAGAAACCAAGTTGCGTTTCAATCTCTCGCCAGAGTCCGGTTTTCACTACTCGGTTCGAGTACCTTTTCTCTGTGATGTCGTACAGAGCTGGCCTCTCCTGGATCAAGGTGATGAGCAGGTCTTCGTTTGCGTCATTCCTGATCGCCATTATGAGATGAAAATGAATATCAGTCTGTGTGTGCCTTCTCAAATCGTTTGTTTACGTCCCTCACTTCCGTTTCGCTTCTCATGCACTGATTCGCTGGCTGAACAGCCAATCAGAGTGATTGTTTGGTCCGACTGCCAGACCCGATGCATGGCCGATTCAACATGTTGAATCGGCCATGCATCGGGTCTGGCAGTCCAAATAAGGCGTGTCACGGTCGACGGTGCGGGACACACCAAATTGAGTTTGGGCGACAGGACACGCTTCGTCTCCCGACTTACGAGAACAGCCGAAATCGGCCTGGTGTGTCAGGGCCTTTATATGTTCATTTCATTCACTTCTTATTGTAACAGTTACTTACCTGAATATAATTGTATCTTTAAATTGTAATAATTTGTGTGATCTATCTTGTGTGAATCTGTGTTTTTCAATCTCCAGTGTTGCTGCTGCTTAAACTCCTGAATTTCCCCACAGGGATTAATAAAGGTCTATCTTATCTTATCTGACTCACAGGAACACATTGTGGGGAAAATAGACATCTTTTTCTATTCAATATATGGATGTCTTGGCCTTTAATAAAGCTGTTATTATTGTTTTTGAAGCTTGTGTTATAGTGCCCCCTGTTGCCGACAAAGCAGAACTGCATAGCGCTTCTCAAAAAGTCATATAGCAGTACTTGTTTCCACTTGAAACCCTTTATTTTTCACATAATGCTTCCATAAATCTGTCTGTAGTGAATGAACAGATTCTGATAACAAATGGGATTGTGTAAGGCTCTTCGTGGCTCTTCTCACCCAGGCCGTAGTCTCCGGACTGCGGGTCGTCGTTGTCTCCGTCCTGGCTGATCTTGTGAAGATGCTCCAGGTAAGAGTCTGTGTGGAACTTGGCCATGTCCTCGATGGTCGCTACCTGAGGTTTAACGACGCTGCGGGGAAGGGAAAGAAAAGAATATGAGTGGTGCATGCTTTAGTGTTGTATAAGCACACAGTGGCAGAGGAAGTCTTTGTCAATAAAAATCCAGCGACAAAAAAGCCAAAAGTAAGACAGCCATTCAATATTTAAGAAGTATTTGGATTACAGCTATAGGTTTTGTGTAATTTTATAGAAGCTTCTACATTTTTCTTTCCAAAAACACCCATGATATTTAGTGGGAGGATGAATAGACTCGTATGTGGTTGTAAGGGTTGTGGTTAGGGCAGCAAAGTTTAATCCTTAAAAGACTGAGGTCGTTTTACAATGAGTTAGCTCCACCTAAAAAGACAAGTAATAAGATCAGCTTCAAAATAGTAAATCAAAGACATTGACTAAAAGTTATTTATCAGCATCCACTTGATTTTAAGGAGTACTTTTAAAAGGTTAGCACTACAGGAAGCACCTAGGTAAACATACTTGTTCGTCTGTAAAGCAACCTTATGTGATGCTATTTCTGTTATTAAAATGTGTTTTAATAGCTCTGTTAAACTAAGAAACCAACATTAGCTTCACTCACCTCATGTGTTTAAGGAGTCCGTAGGCTTCTATCAGTGAGTGGACCATACTTGCCTGGAAATGAGCAGAGAATTAGATTGAAATATTGAAAAGAACCAGTGAGTAAAACGCCTCACAGTGAACTAACGTTTCAAGGTAACTCACCCTGTTTGGTACTTTGGATAAACTATCGCAAGTCTGGATGTATTCCGGGCTGTAAACATAAGCCACCTTCCGCTTACAACTGCTGTCATCATCGCTGTCTCCGCTGCAACTCATTTACGATGAATTAAAGATATTTAAAGGAGAATAAATGGAGCTAAAAAACAATTTACAATGAAGGGATGCAAGCGTCTTCTCCAGTGTGGTGTTACACCGTCAACAGTCGGTGTAACACCACTGCCGGTCTGTTAGAAAAAATATGACGATTCAAAAAATTAAATACATTCATTTATATTATGATTTGTTATCAATTTAAATATGTGTACTGTTTTTAACAATTTTGGCAACAAATAAAGGGGAGAAATTCATCATAACGGTCAGAAATTTGAATCCAACGGTCCGAGTTCGGACGTTTTTTAAAGTAGAACGAGGAGCATTCTGGGATTTCTTGTAGTCTTTTCACTTTTTGTAATGCTTAGGTTTTAAAAGTGTTTAATAGACCGGAATTAGATGGGCGTGACTTCGCCTCCCCACACACTGTGGACTTCATTTACTGGCTATGCGAGGCTCCTCATGCTCAAAGTCTACAGCTCAGACGTTGTTCCTCCCCTTTCACAGATCTGACAGTTTAAAGATGGGTGTAAGCACCACGTGGTGACGTGTAAGTACTGAAAATCACATACGTTGTAGATCAGTGATTCAACATCAGGAAACAGAAAGTAAAACTTACTGACATTCACTGTCGTAGAGGAGAAATGGCGCAGCAAGTGAGTCTGGGTCGGGAAAAACGGAGCTGTTCGATCTGTCTGGATATTCTAAAGGATCCGGTAACTATTCCCTGTGGGCATAGTTATTGCATGAGCTGTATTAAAGACTGCTGGGGTAAGGAGAATGAGGAGAAAACCTACAGCTGCCCACAGTGCAGGCAGAGCTTCAAACCGAGGCCTGCCCTGGTGAAAAATACCATGCTTGCAGAGTTAGTGGAGGAACTGAAGAAAATAGGGCTTCAAGATGCTTCACCTGATCTTTCCATTGCAACACCTGGAGATGTGGTCTGTGATTGCTGCTACGGGGTGAAGCTGAAAGCCTTCAAGTCCTGTCTGGTGTGTATGGCCTCTTTCTGTGAGCAACACCTCCAACCTCACTTTGATGTAGCTCCATTAAAGAAACACAAGTTGGTTGAAGCCACCTCAAAGCTTCAGGAGAACATCTGCTCTCGCCACGACGAGGTGATGAAGATTTTCTGCCGCACTGATCAGCAGAGCATCTGTTATCTCTGCTCCATGGATGACCACAAAGGCCATGACACCGTCTCCGCTGCAGCAGAGAGGGCTGACAGGCAGAAGGAGCTCGGGGTGAGCCGGGGAGAAGTCCAACAGAGAGCCCAGGACAGAGAGAAGGACGTCAAGGCGCTTCAACAGAGGGTGGAGGCTATCAATCGCTCTGCTGATGAAGCAGTGAGGGACAGTGAGAAGATCTTCACTGAGCTCATTCATCTCATTGAGAAAAGAAGCTCTGAGGTGAAGCAGAAGATCAGATCCCAGCAGAAACCCAAGTGAGTCAAGCTCAAGATGTTGAGGAGAAGCTGCAGCAGGAGATCACTGAGCTGCGGAGGACAGACGCTGAGCTGCTGCAGCTGTCTCACACCGAGGACCACCTGCATTTCCTAAACAACTACCCCTCACTGTCACGTCTGAGTGAGTCTGAAGACTTACCCAGCATTGATATCTGTCCTCTGCGCTTCTTTGAGGACGTGACCGCGGCGGTGTCAGAGACCAGAGATAAACTGCAGGCTGTTGTGACTGAGGAGTGGGAAAACATCTCTCTGGCAGTGACTGGAGTGGATGTTTTAATGACCCAAGCAGAGCCCAGAACCAGAGCTGGATTCAGGAGATATTCTCGTCAAATCACATTGGATCCAAATACAGCACACAGGCTGTTATCATTGAGTGACGGGAACAGGAAAGCAACACTAATGAAAGTAGATCAGCCATATTCTGCTCACCCAGACAGATTTGTTGATTATTGTCGGGTCCTGAGTACAGAGGGTCTAACTGGACGTTGTTACTGGGAGGTGGAGTGGAGCGGGACAGCTTTTATAGCAGTGGCATACAAGGATATTAGCAGAACTGGGACATTTAATGAATGTGTATTTGGATATAATAACAAATCTTGGGCATTAAATTGTAACAGTGGCGGTAAATATGAATTCTACCATCAACGTATTTCTACTCCCGTCTCAGGCCCTCCGTCCTCCAGAATAGGAGTGTACCTGGATCACAGAGCAGGTTCTCTCTCTTACTACAGCGTGTCTGACACCATGACCCTCCTCCACAGAGAGCAGACCACCTTCACTCAGCCTCTCTATCCTGGGTTTTGGCTTCTAAACCCTTCTGGAAGCTCAGCGGAGTTGTGTGAGCTGAAGTAGGCGGAAGTTTAAATAGAGCAACTACAATATGTCCGGACTCTAACGCGGCTGGGACTGGGATTTTCCCCGTTTGATTTTTTGTCTGTATTTCTATTTTAATTTAGATAAAACAATCTTGTTTGTTGAAGTTGTGATTTGTACGTTATATTTTATCAACATTTTCATGACATAATGTTTGGAAAAGTCCAACATTTACAAAATGTCTAATTTTATATAAACGGCTGTAATTATGTAAAAATGTATGACGAATGTATTTGGATTCTTTATAACATGTAACATATAATTTAGTGTGACACATAATGGTGTCTGTACTGCATTCTATGTGCTCTAGTTCTGATAATACAAATCCCTTCTATTTTGTTAATATGAGCGCAAAAGCAAGAGAACAGTTTAAATGTAAACTTGTGAAAAATCGCTTGCTGATCATCTTTTCAAGGGTAAATTCATCTGTCTCTACATTGTAACACGTTTTAGGAATATAAAAAGTATATGTTCAAATCTGTTCAAATAAATGAATAAATCGATGAGTCGTCACCATTTTATCAGCAAACTTCTATTATTTAAAACATTACTTTTGTCCGTTTTTTCACTGAGTTTCAATCATTGAGTTTTTAAGATATTTTGGTAACACAAATATACAGGTAGAGAAATCAACCCTATTTGTGAAATGCTGGTTCTTTTGCAAAGGAAAACATTTCAAGACAATATTTCAAAGTGTGTGATTTTCTGAGTTATTCCACAACAATCAAGCAGGAATAAAATAGGAATGATAGAAAGCTTTCCAGGCTTCACATCGTCTCAAAAACACTCGATAGGTGAGTTAAAGTTTGGGAAGTCATAGACAACATACCATGTGTTGCTTTATTGCTGAAGACAGTGACAAGAGAACATCACTCCAAAAATAATAAAGGAAATCACAAAGTATGCATTTGTGTGCACTGATTTAACTTACAGCTTAATGACAGGGATTAGTATAAATTAGGCATATTATTGAGTCTTTAGGTAAACCAACTTCCATGAACATCCGTGTCCCTTTTGTGTTGTCCTCATTGGTCCATATCCAACATGTCAGTTCAGTTCAAATGTCGGTCAGAAAGAACAAAGTACTTTGCATGAAGTCAGGACCTCGACACAAACTGATGAACACAAACGCACGACAGAGACAAAGTCTTGAATATAAAAAAAGTATATTTATTCCCACAGGTCAGGTAATCCCTCTGAACAGAGCAGGTGGTGGAAATAACAAAAGGCGCTCACAAGGAGGAAAAACTAGCGTAACAAAAAGAGGACTTAATAAAAACTGAAGCCAACAAAAATAAACAAAACCTGACATGAGAGAAAGCGATCCTTTCAGAGCCGAGGCTTGGCACGACCATTCGTTTCCAATTGACTTTGGTTGATAAGGTTTATTAAAGTTTAAAGTATGTTTATAAAATGCAGGCAAATATATGACGTCCTTGCTTTTCGCTAGAGGACGCTAAAAACAGTGGTTTTATTTTGTATTCATTTACAAACCTAGATCAGAAACATAGATCAAATCAAATAAACTGAAATTGAAATGACAAGACAAAAAAGAAATGGCTGAGTTGTAGTAACCACATTTAATTCACATCGACACAATACTTTCTCCTTGTTTTATGAATCACTAATCATCTAATGCTGGATCTGGATTATGCTTGTGTCAAACCTCTAAATGTGCTTTACAAGTTGGAGAAAGGCTGTTTCCTTCTGTTTTGAATTCACTTTACTTCCTGGTTACATTTGACAGCACACACTTATGCACTTTGAGCTTTTATATTATTCTTAAATATCTGTAACGATGTACAAGTTTGATGTATGACTTTAATTCTGTTATATGAATTCATAATAAATAATTGTTTATTACAAAATAAACAATAGTTTTGCAAAATATTACAATGTTGTAATGTCCTTGATTTCCATGTGGTGCCATATCTTAGCTAAACAAGGGCTCATGCCTACTTTTTGTCAAAAACTTCAACCCTGTTACATTTTTTCAAGGAAATTCCTAGTAATTATTTATATGTTGAGCCTGAGGTGGGAACATGTAAGTAGTCAACTACCAGATGTTATGACCAAACAATTTGGTGTCATTTTTCAAGGATATAAAGACCCAAAAGGCACCCGATTCAGAGAATACTCAGAATTCTGCATACTGTAAGTACTTAATTATAATTAAGTACACAAATGACATCACCCATCTCTTCAGAGAGCTACAGGTGACCTGTGCAGCAACACATTTCAATCAATATGTGTCAATACTAAGAGCTGCTAGATTGAGCTGCTGTAATGGAATATGTAAGGAGAATAAGAACATACCATGTGGTCCAGCTGGAGTCTCCTCTGCCTCCTGATCCCTGCCTCTGGCCCTCTCTCTGATACTTCATCTTTATTCCTCACATACATTCTTCTTCTTCACTAATGTCTTCATCTCCTCCTCTTCCTCCTGCTCTGACCCTCCTGGTCTCTTCATCTCCTCCTCTTCCTCCTGCTCTGACCCTCCTGGTCTCTTCATCTCCTCCTCTTCCTCCTGCTCGGACCCTCCTGGTCTCTTCATCTCCTCCTCTTTCCTCCTGCTCTGACCCTCCTGGTCTCTTCATCTCCTCCTCTTCCTCCTGCTCTGACCCTCCTGGTCTCTTCATCTCCTCCTCTTCCTCCTGCTCTGACCCTCCTGGTCTCTTCATCTCCTCCTCTTCCTCCTGCGGGGGGGGGCCATTGGCCCCCCCACTTTTCAGCCCTGCCCCACATTTTCGCAGCAGCAGATTTTTTTTTTCTTTCAGTCTTTATTTCGAACAGATTCAAAAATAACAAATAACAAATGTGAAAAACAGAATACCGTATTGTTATAATACAGTATTTATCCACATTCATGGTAATATTTGTATATTCAACAAAAAAACAACAAAAAAGTCTTCATATTAATAATAATAAATCATATGTGTCCGAAAGGAGCAGGAGGAAGCAAATGCTTATTAATTCCCACCCCTTACTTGATCAATGATTGTCCTTTAAATCATTATGCAAGTTATTCCTACATACATTTACATTTATACATATACAATCATTTCATCTTCAATCACCTTTCTTCATTCTCATAGTTTTCCAAAAAAAGTGTTTCTGTGCATCCTTTTAAACTGAATGATGCTTGTGCTTTGTTTTAACTCCTGCTCCAAACCATTCCATAAAATCACCCCACAGATTGTTAAACTCATACTTCTCAGAGTTGTTCTGACCTTGAGTTTAAAATGTAGATTTCCTCTCAGATGATACCCACCATCTCTGTCTACGAACAGTGTTTTTATTTCCTAGGAAGTAGATTATGTCTGGCTCTGTACATGATTTGTGCCGTTTTAAATTTAACCAGATCAATGAACTTCAATATGTGTGACTTCAAAAATAATACATTAGTGTGTTCAAGATATCCAACATTATTGATAACTCTTATAGCCCTTTTGTGTAATGTGCATAACGGCTGTAGGTTGGTTTTGTACGTGTTTCCCCAAATCTCCACACAGTAAATCAGATATGGCAATATTAGTGTGTTATATAGAGTATGCAATGAGTTGTAGTCCAGAATGTATCTGGCTTTTCCCAATATTGCGATAGTTTTAGTTTTGCTTTTACATGAGTGATATGAGATTTCCAGCTGATTTTGTGGTCTAAAACCACACCAAGGAACTTCATTTCATATACTCTTTCTATGTGTATGTTATCTAGTATTAATTGTATCTGTGGATTTGTTTTATGTTTTCAACAAATTCAACAAATTGTTGTCTGTTGCTTAAATAATCTCTCACCCAGTTTAATTCCCACCCCTCTGATGCCATACCGTTCCAGTTTCATCAGTAAAATATTGTGATGGTGTCAAATGCTTTTTGTAAGTCTATAAATATTCCCACTGCTTGTTTTTTATTGTCCATGCAGTTTGCTCTTTCCTCACTTAATTCCATTAGTGCCATAGATGTTGATCTATCTTTCCTGAATCCATATTGACTGTCGTCCAAAAGCTGATGTGTTTCCATGAAACTGTGCCGCGAAAACTGTACAAATCCCGTTTCAATAATTCCCCTCATACTCTAAAGTCCGCATCTAAAACGTGATCTGATCTAGCTGTGTATATTTTGTTATTTTTGATTGTTTATATTCAATCTCACTAGCTACAGGCATGTTTGAAGCTTGTGAAGGGAAGATGACAGCTCTCACTGGCCACGTCTGCTGTTCCTCAGCGCCGCCCCCCCTCCCTCCCGCTGAAATTATGAATGTAGGTGTATAGTAATCATAGATACACGCAGGGGTCGGTTACAGTTTGTTTTTATCTGATTTCAAAGAAGCAAAGTTCTTGGCTTTCAGAATATTAAACTTGTTTCGGCAAATTCAGATGATAAATAGGCCTACAACTTTGAAGCTTGTGACGGCATAATTACAAGCGGAGAACGGAGTAGTTTAACGTCACAGCAGCCATAACACAGCCGGTGTTTCTCGTGAGTGCAGTAATCCAAACGAAAATATCTTCCCTCCGTAGTATTTTGATCATTTGCTCCGCTAATAATCAATCATGATGATTGATGATGAGAAATGATGGATTCCAGAGAAGAGAAAACTTTAAAGGCCTTTTCTCAAAATGATGACTCTGTAACAGTCATTATATAATGTGACATATTTTGCTTAATATTTGGAGTACAAAAACAATCCTGATATCATTAGAAAGCTAGGAATCAAAATATGTCTTCGGGTCAATGCGACTGATTTCGATGGAGCAGCAGGTCACTTTGCATTAGGTAAAATAAAGCAGGCAGACATAACAGGAAGAATATGTACATTTTAACCCAATCAAATAGGACATTGTCACACCATTCAAATGTATCCATGTAAATTACAACCAATAAAAAAGCTTAGATTTGTTTATTTGTTACGTTGTTTACTGTGTGTGTGTCAGCCGTTAACCTAGAAATAATATACACTTGCAAACATGTCAGAAGAACCAGCGCAGAAGAAATACTAAATGTGACCCGCTCTATCGAAATCAGTCGGAAGTCGCAACGGCTCATTTCAGAATAAACGTGGATTTACGTAAAAAACTATTTTTTCAGGGTTCGGGTGTTTTGTTTGATTTTAAACAAACAAAGTCTTGGCTTTCAGAATATGAAACTTTTATTTCCAAAATCACACGATAAATACATTTTTGAAGCTTGTAAAGGGACGAAGAGGCACCTCTCATCGCAATCTGCTCTTCCAGCAGCGTCGCCGCCCCCCTCCCTCCGCTGAAATTATGAATGTAAGAGTATAGTAATCATAGATAACACGGCAGGGTCCGTTACAGTTTGTTTTCATCTGATTTTAATTAAACAAAGTCTTGGCTTTCAGAATATTAAACTTATTTCGGCAAATTCAGATGATAAATACAACTTTGAAGCTTCGGCATAATTACAAGCGGAGAACGGAGTAATTTAACGTCATAGCAGGCATAACAACAGCCGGTGTTTCTTGTGAGTGTTTTCCCCGGGAAACAAACACAATACACACAAACGCAAAATTACACAAACACACACACGTATACACACACACCTCGCGAGCTTCCCCTCCAAATGAAAATATCTTCCCTCCGTAGTATTTTGATCATTTGCTACTAATCAATCAGATCGATCCAGAGAAGAGGAAACTTTTAAGGCCTTTTTCTCAAATGAGACTCGGTGACAGTCATTATATAATGTGACATATTTCGCTTAATATTTGGAGTACAAAAACAATCCTGATATCATTAGAAAGCTAGGAATATCCTCTTTCCAACAGTGTATACAACTCAAAATGTGTCTTCGGGTCAATGCGACTGATTTCGATGGAGCAGGTCACAAATACAGTCAATCTAAACTTAAATGTAACAACTGGAAGGTCACATCCCTGACATCCACATCTCCGGAGCCTGGACCTTCATCAATCATAGAAACAGCGAAGCCAGATGAACCCAAAAGCAGCAGCTCTGCGGCCGCAGAAACTGTCAAAACCACCGCCGCCGTCGTTGAACCGAAACAGGCTGGTTCCGACTGCATGGAGGTTTGTTGTTGGGACATTGAGGCGGGTAAAGCTGTACAGCTAACTATCGGAAAAAAGGAGACCGCTAGTAGATTATTTGAGCAAAGAGAAGGTACTTCAACGCAGAATGGTACAAAAACAGAGAGTGGTTCATTCTTTGCAAAACCACTAAACGATAGTGATAAATTGCGATGTTAACAACCTCATGATAACCTCATATTTTTAACTTAGGATCATACCTGTGTTTAGTCTAGAAAAAGGTAAATGTGTGCATTTTATTATAAAGTTGTGTATATTACAGACTATTGCAAAAACTAAGAAGCTTATAAACATCAGGTTTAAAACTAAAAGAGCTTTACAAAAAGTAACCAAAGATGTTTGGAGTTTTATTTGAGTTATTCATTTACATTTTTGTCTAAGAGATGCTGATTTGAAACCGTTGTTAGGCCTACATACAGTTACGCATTTCCTGTTTCTCTCGCGGAGAGAGGGGAGTTTGTCCCAAAGCTTGCTGCTGTATTTACTCCCTCCATCTGACAGGAGGGAGCCTCATGTGTCACTCCACGGAGTTCACTCCGTCACGGAGGGTGTGTGTGTAGGTGTAGGGCGTGGTTTGGGATTGGGCCATACACACGCACTTTTTTTGCCCCCCCCCTTCTAAAATGAATCCGGCGCGCCTGGCTCTGACCCTCCTGGTCTCTTCATCCCCCCTCTTCCTCCTGCTCTGACCCTCCTGGTCTCTCAGTGAACTCTCTTTTCGTTTTGCTCTTTCTGTTCGTCCTGATCACTTCTCAGATATAATAATAATAATACATTTTATCTCTCAGCAGTCTTCCTAATAAGATTACAAATGCTCCTGGGGATTCTTTCCATGTTCTAAGTTGAATAAATAATGACTGTTACGGGTAAGGACATCTTCATTCAAATCACATTGACACAACATATGAAAAATCCAACAACGACTTGATCACCAGGATTTGGTTCTCCAGCTATGATTATTTTACTTTAGGTTGTTGTTCATCAGTTATCTTTTGAACTGTCTTTCCCAAAAGCCGAAGACATTTCTGGGAATATGAATGAACATTAAAATAAGTACCGAGATCAAAGATTGTATGGATCCACAGGAATGAGTGGAACTAGCCCCTGCTCCACCTGCAACACCTCCTGGGAGCTAACGCTGTTGAATGCTGACTAAATACACTTTCTGTAAGTTGATTTAAAGACTTGGTGCTTTTAGTGCAAAAGGAAAAACCCAAGTTACACACTTAATGTGAATATACATGTCAATAACGTGTCAGTTTTTAAAAAGCAACGTTAAAGTGCAGAAGCTTGAGGAACAGAGGCCCCCTTAACATGGAGCAGGAGAGATGAAGTCCTTTTTCAACGCAGACATTTGACCTGGTAAAGAAACACATAATGATGTGTTGCTCATTTACAGTTCAATCAGGAGAGACTTCATTTTGTTTAAAGAACATTTCTTGACACATGTCATATGATAAATGTGAAGTCTTTGGCGATTAGACCCCGATCCTGAAGTGGTATATCTGAGGCGACACAGCAGTCTGTGTGAGTTCTTTGGCGTCAGCTTGGTGTGTCCCTACCTTAAAGGGGGAAATGCAGCCGTGAGCATATAGGGAACCCCCCGGGGTCGAGACACTGGTGATGATGCTGAAGATCTGGATGTGATGAGGAGATGTGATGAAGAGGAGGTGGATGAGGAGGAGGAGGGCCGCGGCATGAAAACCTGAAGTCACAGCTGACTGCAGGAGAGAGGAGAACCATTTCAAAGTTTGGCTGCAGCTCGGTGATTGGCTGCTGGAGAACGAGGTGAATGTAATGGGTTATAGACAACGCCCGTGATGAGCTGATAATATGCAGCTGCGGAGTGAATGATACATACCCAGTCTTCCTGAAAGAACTTGCGCTGAGCTTCATTTAAATCAAGTGTCTCAGAAATCAGTGACACATGGTGACCGTGCATTTTATACTGTGACAGTCCAAGACGTCTTAAGGCCCTGACACACCAAGCAGTCACCAGAGGACTCGCCGACGCCGACGTGTTTGCGTCGCGGTGTTCTCCTGCGTCTTGGCCATGTGTCGCACGGGAACACACCGCAAAGACTTCAGTGCGTGAGTGGCAATAACTCTCCTTACCAGCAGGCGGCGGTAGTGTGTATTCGTCATTAAAAATAGGCAACAACCGGAAGACAGAGAAGAAGAACAGACTGCGTGATATAAACAACAACAAATAGCGTGTGCAAACTGCAGCCTGGTTATGATCCACTGCTGTCTGCCCGTCTTTGGTCCACAGCTACCCGAAGGGGCAAGTCTCCTGTACCGGGTGCACTGGGTTCGCAGAGAATCCACTTCTTCCTCAGCTCTTTCTCTGAAGCACACAAATAAACGATGTAAGCATTGTGGCTAGTTAGCATGTCCAATTCATATCTATATGCAGTGCCAAACTGCACAGCTAGCAACAGCTAGCAACAAGATAACAACAAAACACAAGGTTGAAATAACAAATTACATTTCACGTTAACGTCACTGTACGCTGGCAAACAATAAAAAGCCAACAATATCTGCTAAAGAGCTCAATTGATGAAAAAGATCATCTTACCCGAGAAACCAAGTTGCGTTTCAATCTCTCGCCAGAGTCCGGTTTTCACTACTCGGTTCGAGTACCTTTTCTCTGTGATGTCGTACAGAGCTGGCCTCTCCTGGATCAAGGTGATGAGCAGGTCTTCGTTTGCGTCATTCCTGATCGCCATTATGAGATGAAAATGAATATCAGTCTGTGTGTGCCTTCTCAAATCGTTTGTTTACGTCCCTCACTTCCGTTTCGCTTCTCATGCACTGATTCGCTAGCTGAACAGCCAATCAGAGTGATTGTTTGGTCCGACTGCCAGACCCGATGCATGGCCGATTCAACATGTTGAATCGGCCATGCATCGGGTCTGGCAGTCCAAATAAGGCGTGTCACGGTCGACGGTGCGGGACACACCAAATTGAGTTTGGGCGACAGGACACGCTTCGTCTCCCGACTTACGAGAACAGCCGAAATCGGCCTGGTGTGTCAGGGCCTTTATATGTTCATTTCATTCACTTCTTATTGTAGTACAGTTACTTACCTGAATATAATTGTATCTTTAAATTGTAATAATTTGTGTGATCTATCTTGTGTGAATCTGTGTTTTTCAATCTCCAGTGTTGCTGCTGCTTAAACTCCTGAATTTCCCCACAGGGATTAATAAAGGTCTATCTTATCTTATCTGACTCACAGGAACACATTGTGGGGAAAATAGACATCTTTTTCTATTCAATATATGGATGTCTTGGCCTTTAATAAAGCTGTTATTATTGTTTTTGAAGCTTGTGTTATAGTGCCCCCTGTTGCCGACAAAGCAGAACTGCATAGCGCTTCTCAAAAAGTCATATAGCAGTACTTGTTTCCACTTGAAACCCTTTATTTTTCACATAATGCTTCCATAAATCTGTCTGTAGTGAATGAACAGATTCTGATAACAAATGGGATTGTGTAAGGCTCTTCGTGGCTCTTCTCACCCAGGCCGTAGTCTCCGGACTGCGGGTCGTCGTTGTCTCCGTCCTGGCTGATCTTGTGAAGATGCTCCAGGTAAGAGTCTGTGTGGAACTTGGCCATGTCCTCGATGGTCGCTACCTGAGGTTTAACGACGCTGCGGGGAAGGGAAAGAAAAGAATATGAGTGGTGCATGCTTTAGTGTTGTATAAGCACACAGTGGCAGAGGAAGTCTTTGTCAATAAAAATCCAGTGACAAAAAAGCCAAAAGTAAGACAGCCATTCAATATTTAAGAAGTATTTGGATTACAGCTATAGGTTTTGTGTAATTTTATAGAAGCTTCTACATTTTTCTTTCCAAAAACACCCATGATATTTAGTGGGAGGATGAATAGACTCGTATGTGGTTGTAAGGGTTGTGGTTAGGGCAGCAAAGTTTAATCCTTAAAAGACTGAGGTCGTTTTACAATGAGTTAGCTCCACCTAAAAAGACAAGTAATAAGATCAGCTTCAAAATAGTAAATCAAAGACATTGACTAAAAGTTATTTATCAGCATCCACTTGATTTTAAGGAGTACTTTTAAAAGGTTAGCACTACAGGAAGCACCTAGGTAAACATACTTGTTCGTCTGTAAAGCAACCTTATGTGATGCCATTTCTGTTATTAAAATGTGTTTTAATAGCTCTGTTAAACTAAGAAACCAACATTAGCTTCACTCACCTCATGTGTTTAAGGAGTCCGTAGGCTTCTATCAGTGAGTGGACCATACTTGCCTGGAAATGAGCAGAGAATTAGATTGAAATATTGAAAAGAACCAGTGAGTAAAACGCCTCACAGTGAACTAACGTTTCAAGGTAACTCACCCTGTTTGGTACTTTGGATAAACTATCGCAAGTCTGGATGTATTCCGGGCTGTAAACATAAGCCACCTTCCGCTTACAACTGCTGTCATCATCGCTGTCTCCGCTGCAACTCATTTACGATGAATTAAAGATATTTAAAGGAGAATAAATGGAGCTAAAAAACAATTTACAATGAAGGGATGCAAGCGTCTTCTCCAGTGTGGTGTTACACCGTCAACAGTCGGTGTAACACCACTGCCGGTCTGTTAGAAAAATATGACGATTAAAAAATATATATGCATTTATATTATGATTTGTTATCAATTTAAATATGTGTACTGTTTTTAACATTTTGGCAACAATAAAGGGGAGAAATTCATCCTAACGGTCAGAAATTTGAATCCAACGGTCCGAGTTCGGACGTTTTTTAAAGTAGAACGAGGAGCATTCTGGGATTTCTTGTAGTCTTTTCACTTTTTGTAATGCTTAGGTTTTAAAAGTGTTTAATAGACCGGAATTAGATGGGCGTGACTTCGCCTCCCCACACACTGTGGACTTCATTTACTGGCTATGCGAGGCTCCTCCTGCTCAAAGTCTACACAGCTCAGACGTTGTTCCTCCCCTTTCACAGATCTGACAGTTTAAAGATGGGTGTAAGCACCACGTGGTGACGTGTAAGTACTGAAAATCCCATACGTTGTAGATCAGTGATTCAACATCAGGAAACAGAAAGTAAAACTTACTGACATTCACTGTCGTAGAGGAGAAATGGCGCAGCAAGTGAGTCTGGGTCGGGAAAAACTGAGCTGTTCGATCTGTCTGGATATTCTAAAGGATCCGGTAACTATTCCCTGTGGGCATAGTTATTGCATGAGCTGTATTAAAGACTGCTGGGGTAAGGAGAATGAGGAGAAAACCTACAGCTGCCCACAGTGCAGGCAGAGCTTCAAACCGAGGCCTGCCCTGGTGAAAAATACCTGCTTGCAGAGTTAGTGGAGGAACTGAAGAAAATAGGGCTTCAAGATGCTTCACCTGATCTTTCCATTGCAACACCTGGAGATGTGGTCTGTGATTACTGCTACGGGGTGAAGCTGAAAGCCTTCAAGTCCTGTCTGGTGTGTATGGCCTCTTTCTGTGAGCAACACCTCCAACCTCACTTTGATGTAGCTCCATTAAAGAAACACAAGTTGGTTGAAGCCACCTCAAAGCTTCAGGAGAACATCTGCTCTCGCCACGACGAGGTGATGAAGATTTTCTGCCGCACTGATCAGCAGAGCATCTGTTATCTCTGCTCCATGGATGACCACAAAGGCCATGACACCGTCTCCGCTGCAGCAGAGAGGGCTGACAGGCAGAAGGAGCTCGGGGTGAGCCGGGGAGAAGTCCAACAGAGAGCCCAGGACAGAGAGAAGGACGTCAAGGCGCTTCAACAGAGGGTGGAGGCTATCAATCGCTCTGCTGATGAAGCAGTGAGGGACAGTGAGAAGATCTTCACTGAGCTCATTCATCTCATTGAGAAAAGAAGCTCTGAGGTGAAGCAGAAGATCAGATCCCAGCAGAAAACCCAAGTGAGTCAAGCTCAAGATGTTGAGGAGAAGCTGCAGCAGGAGATCACTGAGCTGCGGAGGACAGACGCTGAGCTGCTGCAGCTGTCTCACACCGAGGACCACCTGCATTTCCTAAACAACTACCCCCTCACTGTCACGTCTGAGTGAGTCTGAAGACTTACCCAGCATTGATATCTGTCCTCTGCGCTTCTTTGAGGACGTGACCGCGGCGGTGTCAGAGACCAGAGATAAACTGCAGGCTGTTGTGACTGAGGAGTGGGAAAACATCTCTCTGGCAGTGACTGGAGTGGATGTTTTAATGACCCAAGCAGAGCCCAGAACCAGAGCTGGATTCAGGAGATATTCTCGTCAAATCACATTGGATCCAAATACAGCATACAGGCGGTTATCATTGAGTGACGGGAACAGGAAAGCAACACTAATGAAAGTAGATCAGCCATATTCTGCTCACCCAGACAGATTTGTTGATTATCGTCAGGTCCTGAGTACAGAGGGTCTAACTGGACGTTGTTACTGGGAGGTGGAGTGGAGCGGGACAGCTTTTATAGCAGTGGCATACAAGGATATTAGCAGAACTGGGACACTAATGAATGTATTTGGATATAATAACAAATCTTGGGCATTATGTAACAGTGATGGTAAATATAATTCTACCATCAACGTATTTCTACTCCCGTCTCAGGCCCTCCGTCCTCCAGAATAGGAGTGTACCTGGATCACAGAGCAGGTTCTCTCTCTTACTACAGCGTGTCTGACACCATGACCCTCCTCCACAGAGAGCAGACCACCTTCACTCAG
This sequence comes from Gymnodraco acuticeps, assembly GCF_902827175.1. Taxonomy (NCBI): domain Eukaryota; kingdom Metazoa; phylum Chordata; class Actinopteri; order Perciformes; family Bathydraconidae; genus Gymnodraco; species Gymnodraco acuticeps. The sequence continues at coordinate 8,577 of NW_022990121.1, read as the reverse complement.
CCTCTCTATCCTGGGTTTTGGCTTCCACACACTTCTGGAAGCTCAGCGGAGTTGTGTGAGCTGAAGTAGGCGGAAGTTTAAATAGAGCAACTACAATATGTCCGGACTCTAACGCGGCTGGGACTGGGATTTTCCCTCTTTGATTTTTTGTCTGTATTTCTATTTTAATTTAGATAAAACAATCTTGTTTGTTGAAGTTGTGATTTGTACGTTATATTTTATCAACATTTTCATGACATAATGTTTGGAAAAGTCCAACATTTACAAAATGTCTAATTTTATATAAACGGCTGTAATTATGTAAAAATGTAGGACGAATGTATTTGGATTCTTTATAATATGTAAATATAATTTAGTGTGACACATAATGGTGTCTGTACTGCATTCTATGTGCTCTAGTTCTGATAATACAAATCCCTTCTATTTTGTTAATATGAGCGCAAAAGCAAGAGAACAGTTTAAATGTAAACTTGTGAAAAATCGCTTGCTGATCATCTTTTCAAGGGTAAATTCATCTGTCTCTACATTGTAACACGTTTTAGGAATATAAAAGTATCTGTTCAAATCTGTTCAAATAAATGAATAAATCGATGAGTTGTCACCATTTTATCAGCAAACTTCTATTATTTAAAACATTACTTTTGTCCGTTTTTTCCACTGAGTTTCAATCATTGAGTTTTTAAGATATTTTGGTAACACAAATATACAGGTAGAGAAATCAACCCTATTTGTGAAATGCTGGTTCTTTTGCAAAGGAAAACATTTCAAGACAATATTTCAAAGTGTGTGATTTTCTGAGTTATTCCACAACAATCAAGCAGGAATAAAATAGGAATGATAGAAAGCTTTCCAGGCTTCACATCGTCTCAAAAACACTCGATAGGTGAGTTAAAGTTTGGGAAGTCATAGAGAACATACCATGTGTTGCTTTATTGCTGAAGACAGTGAGAAGAGAACATCACTCCAAAAATAATAAAGGAAATCACAAAGTATGCATTTGTGTGCACTGATTTAATTACAGCTTAATGACAGGGATTAGTATAAATTAGGCATATTATTGAGTCTTTAGGTAAACCAACTTCCATAACATCCGTGTCCCTTTTGTGTTGTCCTCATTGGTCCATATCCAACATGTCAGTTCAGTTCAAATGTCGGTCAGAAAGAACAAAGTACTTTGCATGATGTCAGGACCTCGACACAAACTGATGAACACAAACGCACGACAGAGACAAAGTCTTGAATATAAAAAAAGTATATTTATTCCCACAGGTCAGGTAATCCCTCTGAACAGAGCAGGTGGTGGAAATAACAAAAGGCGCTCACAAGGAGGAAAAACTAGCGTAACAAAAGAGGACTTAATAAAAACTGAAGCCAACAAAAATAACAAAACCTGACATGAGAGAAAGCGATCCTTTCAGAGCCGAGGCTTGGCACGACCATTCGTTTCCAATTGACTTTGGTTGATAAGGTTTATTAAAGTTTAAAGTATGTTTATAAAATGCAGGCAAATATATGACGTCCTTGCTTTTCGCTAGAGGACGCTAAAAACAGTGGTTTTATTTTGTATTCATTTACAAACCTAGATCAGAAACATAGATCAATCAAATAAACTGAAATTGAAATGACAAGACAAAAAAGAAATGGCTGAGTTGTAGTAACCACATTTAATTCACATCGACACAATACTTTCTCCTTGTTTTATGAATCACTAATCATCTAACGCTGGATCTGGATTATGCATGTGTCAAACCTCTAAATGTGCTTTACAAGTTGGAGAAAGGCTGTTTCCTTCTGTTTTGAATTCACTTTACTTCCTGGTTACATTTGACAGCACACACTTATGCACTTTTGAGCTTTTATATTATTCTTAAATATCTGTAACGATGTACAAGTTTGATGTATGACTTTAATTCTGTTATATGAATTCATAATAAATAATTGTTTATTACAAAATAAACAATAGTTTTGCAAAATATGACAATGTTGTAATGTCCTTGATTTCCATGTGGTGCCATATCTTAGCTAAACAAGGGCTCATGCCTACTTTTTGTCAAAACTTCAACCCTGTTACATTTTTTCAAGGAAATTCCTAGTAATTATTTATATGTTGAGCCTGAGGTGGGAACATGTAAGTAGTCAACTACCAGATGTTATGACCAAACATTTGGTGTCATTTTTCAAAGATATAAAGACCCAAAAGGCACCCGATTCAGAGAATACTCAGAATTCTGCATACTGTAAGTACTTCATTATAATTAAGTACACAAATGACATCACCCATCTCTTCAGAGAGCTACAGGTGACCTGTGCAGCAACACATTTCAATCAATATGTGTCAATACTAAGAGCTGCTAGATTGAGCTGCTGTAATGGAATATGTAAGGAGAATAAGAACATACCATGTGGTCCAGCTGGAGTCTCCTCTGCCTCCTGATCCCTGCCTCTGGCCCTCTCTCTGATACTTCATCTTTATTCCTCACATACATTTCTTCTTCTTCACTAATGTCTTCATCTCCTCCTCTTCCTCCTGCTCTGACCCTCCTGGTCTCTTCATCTCCTCCTCTTCCTCCTGCTCTGACCCTCCTGGTCTCTATCTCCTCCTCTTCCTCCTGCTCTGACCCTCCTGGTCTCTTCATCTCCTCCTCTTCCTCCTGCTCTGACCCTCCTGGTCTCTTCATCTCTCCTCTTCCTCCTGCTCTGACCCTCCTGGTCTCTTCATCTCTCCTCTTCCTCGCTCTGACCCTCCTGGTCTCTTCATCTCTCCTCTTCCTCCTGCTCTGACCCTCCTGGTCTCTTCATCTCCTCCCTTCCTCCTGCTTGACCCTCCTGGTCTCTTCATCTCCTCTTCCTCCTGCTCTGACCCTCCTGGTTTCTTCATCTCATCCTCTTCCTCCTGCTCTGACCCTCCTGGTCTCTTCATCTCTTCCTCTTCCTCCTGCTCTGACCCTCCTGGTCTCTTCATCTCCTCCTCTTCCTCCTGCTCTGACCCTCCTGGTCTCTTCATATCCTCCTCTTCCTCCTGCTCTGACCCTCCTGGTCTCTTCATCTCCTCCTCTTCCTCCTGCTCTGACCCTCCTGGTCTCTTCATCTCCTCCTCTTCCTCCTGCTCTGACCCTCCTGGTCTCTACATCTCCTCCTCTTCCTCCTGCTCAGACCCTCCTGGTCTCTTCATCTCCTCCTCTTCCTCCTGCTCTGACCCTCCTGGTCTCTACATCTCTCCTCTTCCTCCTGCTCAGACGATCCTGGTCTCTTCATCTCCTCCTTTCCTCCTGCTCTGACCCTCCTGGTCTCTCATCTCCTCCTCTTCCTCCTGCTCTGACCCTCCTGGTCTCATAATCTCCTCCTCTTCCTCCTGCTCTGACCCTCCTGGTCTCATAATCTCCTCCTCTTCCTCCTGCTCTGACCCTCCTGGTCTCTTCAGTGAACTCTCTTTTCGTTTTGCTCTTTCTGTTCGTCCTGATCACTTCTCAGATATAATAATAATAATATATTTTATTTTTAGGCGCCTTTTATGGCACCCAAGGACACCGTACCATTTGTTTAAAAAAGAAAGAAAACGCTTATAGGCAACAGAACATGATAACAACACAAACAGGAAATCATGATCAGATATGTCTTTGTGTTGTTGTTGAATCACTCCTCTACTCTGGCCTGCAAGAGTCTACTTGTGAAAAGCACTGGTATAAATGCTTATATAACTTTACACGTTAGGGCCATGTAGCTAATAAGTAGCATATAACATCAGAAAGTATTTATCAAACGCACACAGGCAGCTGTGTTTGGATCCAGTTTTTATGGTAAAGGATGTATCCTGGTTTCATTGATCTGGCCTCATTGCTGTGATGTGTAGTTTACGTGGATTTAATAGTAGCCTACCGTGTAGTGCCGAGAGATAGGGAGTCAGAGGCGGTGCAAGGAAGGTGCAAAAGGGTACTTTATTAGAGAGTAATTAAGGTCATGTTATCCGGTTGCAGTCCGGGAAGAAGAGAGAGAAGCCAGGAGGGCACACAACATATATCGATAACACATAACATGTCCGTGTGGAAACAAAACCCCAACTGTATCCATTTGTGAATTATGAACCAGTGTATTAATAGGTGGTCACCACAACCGCATCATTTAGCAAAGTGATCGATCTCCCAGCTCGCGCTGTCTGCGTAGATGTTGTAACGTAACGCCCCAAACAGCGCCCGTCTGTTAAACGCTATCGATTCAAACCGCACCGTTTTATTAATATTTAGTTTCAAGCTCTCGTCCTTAGTAAAAACAAAACTAGTGGAAGGGGAAATGCTCCAGGGGAAGCTGATCCATAGGTGCTGGGACAGCTCGTTCCCTTCTGCAGCTCTGTGAGCCGCGGTCTGTGTGAACGCCGCTCCGCAGTTTAATGCAGGGCCGTAGCTGCGTTTTTAACGGGCCTAACATGATATTTAAAATGATTCACTTTTAACTAATGTAATGCTTGTTTCGTTGCTTGAGAAGCTTGTGGAAATAGTGTAGGTTTGTTTTAGTACAGTTTTAGGGAAACAAAAGTTAGGGGGGCAGCTGGGGGGGCAAGGCTCTACAGTGGGGGGGCAGCTGCCCCCCTTTCCCCCCGTATAACCTCCCCTGACACTAGTGTCAAGTTATTTACAACAATTAATACGATTTCCGGTTCAAAACTCAAAATGAAAGCAATGAATACAGTGAAATTAATATGTATTTGTCTGTATTTATTTATATAAAAGAACGTGCATCAGAGACGCTATTCATATTTGCTTACAGTTCATTTTAAGCGATTTTAAACAGTTTTATAAAGGGGAAGCTTGGCCCTTTCCACTGCAATAAATAATAGAAATTGGTCATTTAAAAAAAAGATACACCTCCCAGATGGTGGTCTACAATCTAATGTACACTATTAATATTATTATTATTAGTAGTAGTAGTAGTAGTAGTAGTAGTAGTAGTAGTAGTAGTAAAAGTAGTAGTAGTAGTAGTAAAAGTAGTAGTGGTAGTAGTAGTAGTAGTGTAGTATATAGTAGTAGTAGTAATAGTAATAGTAATAGCCTAGTAATAGTTATAGCAGTAGTGTTGTCTATATATATTGTGAAAGAGGGATGAGCTCAGCAAACAGTGCATCCTGCCAGCATCCCTTCAGCCTCCCCTCATCATATGCATCAAAAAACCTTGAAAACAAAATGAGTAATACAAACAAACACAACCAATCCAACACAAAGGCTTTAAAAAAACCTCAAACACAAGAATGTAAAACAGGCGTCATGTCAGCCATAAACTCAACTAAAATCCTTCATACCGATACCAAAAACGGAATGTATCATCATAACAAATAAAATTACATATGATTGTAACGTCTTAATACAGATGGAGGGAGAATGGAAATCAGAAGCAACCTGTCATGGTTGGGGAAAAATAGGACCCAAATGCAGATTGAGGAGGAAGCCGGTTTCAAAAGGAAACAAAAGGCGAGCTTTATTTAACAAAAGCTGAACAAAAACAAGAATCCAAGAACAGGTACGAGGTAGCATCCAAACAAAGGTGACCGTGACCAACATGAAGGGGGACATGAATGACAAATAATGAACCAATACTGAACACAGGAAGACACTAGACTAAATACAGGGAGGGGTAATCACGAGACGAGAAACAGCCGGGCCTGGGAGGAGAAACACAAGGGCCACAGGTGAACACAATCAGACACACCAGGGACACTAACGACAGGGAGAACAGAACAGCAAAATAACCCCAAAACTAGACACACAAAAACTCAAACCCTGACACACCCAATGAAATACAGTTGGTAACATATTACTTCAAACTATCTTATTAGATATTGTTAGAAAAGTTACTGCATAACGTCACATGACGTGTATTGATTATCTGCTAGAATTGATTCCTGTGTGCCTTATTTTGTATTCTCTAAATATTTGCTGTTTCATGAAAATATCGTTATTTTATGTGGTACAGACATTGATGTGCCTTGTAGATATGGTTGACAGATTTCAAGACGTGTAAAGATCTTGTTTAACCTTTTAAGATCCACAGTTTTCTTTAGTTATCTGACAGGCAGACTAACTAAGGGGTTAACGACAGATTGCAACTCTTAAACCACTCCTTTTCCTGGAATGAAGGCGAGTCACACAGTCGACTTATTTACTGCATGCGAGGCTCCTCCTGCTCAAAGTCTACAGCTCAGACGTTGTTCCTCCCCTTTCACAGATTTGACAAAGTCTTGAATATAAAAAAGTATATTTATTCCCACAGGTCAGGTAATCCCTCTGAACAGAGCAGGTGGTGGAAATAACAAAAGGCGCTCACAAGGAGGAAAAACTAGCGTAACAAAAAGAGGACTTAATAAAAACTGAAGCCAACAAAAATAAACAAAACAAAACATGAGAGAAAGCGATCCTTTCAGAGCCGAGGCTTGGCACGACCATTCGGGGAAACAAACAAGACGAAGTGACACAGGACAGGGGAGAGGCAGGACTATTTCAACATGAGGTGAGTGGGAACAGGTGGAAACAATCAGGGGCGGGGCAGACGCTGATGAAGGCGGGAAAACACACAAAGGGGGAGGAAGAAACAGGGCCTGAAATGAAAGACAAGAGGGAAGTACAAAATAAAACAGGACATGACAAAATACAAAAACATAACACATTTGACGACAACACATGACATACGTTCCTACACCTTATCCCAAATCATTTCAATAAGAGCTCAGAGCTACTCAGTGAAACAGACGTACACTCGGAGGTGACTCTACATGCTGACTAAATCAGTCGCACTGATAACTCGCTCTTTAAAACAAGTCTGACAAACGAATATCTCCGATAAGAGGGCCAAAGTGTTCAGATGTTAAAGTCCTGCTTTAATTGTTACCCAAATCTGAACCATGTCAAACAATGTCTCATTAACATTTGTATCTCAACACACTCTCTTCAGCAGTCTTCCTAATAAGATACAAATGCTCCTGGGGATTCTTTCCATGTTCTAAGTTGAATAAATAATGACTGTTACGGGTAAGGACATCTTCATTCAAATCACATTGACACAACATATGAAAAATCCAACAACGACTTGATCTCCAGGATTTGGTTCTCCAGCTATGATTATTTTACTTTAGGTTGTTGTTCATCAGTTATCTTTTGAACTGTCTTTCCCAAAAGCCGAAGACATTTCTGGGAATATGAATGAACATTAAAATAAGTACCGAGATCAAAGATTGTATGGATCCACAGGAATGAGTGGAACTAGCCCCTGCTCCACCTGCAACACATCCTGGGAGCTAACGCTGTTGAATGCTGACTAAATACACTTTTGTAAGTTGATTTAAAGACTTGGTGCTTTTAAGTGCAAAAGGAAAAACCCAAGTTACACACTTAATGTGAATATACATGTCAATAACGTGTCAGTTTTTAAAAAGCAACGTTAAGTGCAGAAGCTTGAGGAACAGAGGCCCCCTTAAACATGGAGCAGGAGAGATGAAGTCCTTTTTCAACGCAGACATTTGACCTGGTAAAGAAACACATAATGATGTGTTGCTCATTTACAGTTCAATCAGGAGAGACTTCATTTTGTTTAAAGAACATTTCTTGACACATGTCATATGATAAATGTGAAGTCTTTGGCGATTAGACCCCGATCCTGAAGTGGTATATCTGAGGCGACACAGCAGTCTGTGTGAGTTCTTTGGCGTCAGCTTGGTGTGTCCCTACCTTAAAGGGGGAAATGCAGCCGTGAGCATATAGGGAGCCCCCCGGGGTCGAGACACTGGTGATGATGCTGAAGATCTGGATGTGATGAGGAGATGTGATGAAGAGGAGGTGGATGAGGAGGAGGAGGGCCGCAGCATGAAACCTGAAGTCACAGCTGACTGCAGGAGAGAGGAGAACCATTTTAAAGTTTGGCTGCAGCTCGGTGATTGGCTGCTGGAGAACGAGGTGAATGTAATGGGTTATAGACAACGCCCGTGATGAGCTGATAATATGCAGCTGCGGAGTGAATGATACATACCCAGTCTTCCTGAAAGAACTTGCGCTGAGCTTCATTTAAATCAAGTGTCTCAGAAATCAGTGACACATGGTGACAGTGCATTTTATACTGTGACAGTCCAAGACGTCTTATATGTTCATTTCATTCATTTCTTATTTGAACAGTTACTTACCTGCAGTGTTGGGCAAGTTACTTCCAAAATGTAATATATTACATATTACTGTCTTTTGAAAGTAATAAGTTACATTACAATATTACTGTCTCTGAAATGTAATGAGTTACTTTCACCAAAATAACCGCAAAAGAATGGCTAGGTATTTTAAATGCTGAAATGTGGTTTAGTGCAGCTCATTATGCATCCAGTGAAGGGCGATGTGGTTTAGCATAACAACTGTGTAGGCCCTTAAGGCTACTAACAACTTGTATTACACGGCTGAGTTGAATACTGGATTCTGATTGTAACTTCTTAACATGTGACACGTTGTTAATCCAGCTACAGACCACTGTCAAGGACTATGATGAAGGTTGCTAAGGAGGATCCAGAAAGAGAAAGGAAAAGAGGTTAAAAGACGGAGCGCTGGACGTCAGATA